>NC_057814.1:381112433-381122958 GCF_018294505.1 Triticum aestivum | reverse complement strand
ATCTATCCTTTCACACGTAACTTGCTATCACGAATCCAATTGTGAAGGCACTTGCATGCAGTGGCAGTCACCTTTCGGGCCTCTGGTTGTTTAGAATCTTAGAATCCTCGTTTTTTGAGGTTTTGGATTGCACCAGGATTCTCTAGAATCCTCTCAAGAGTTTGCAATCCAAATCAAGTTCTTTTTGGCATAGACTGGGCCTTGCTTTCAAAAGAGCTAGGCCTTGCTCTCAACCGACAAAAACTCATGTGCTAAGACACTTTATTGTTATCATTTCACTCTTCACAAAATCAAGTACTGAAACCTAACAATTGCCTCCTATCTCCCCAAAGCCAATGCCTCCACCCCTCTCCGTAGTTTTCGCCTGCTACCTCCCCGCTGCTAGAGACCAGTGGTCGGGCTAAGCCCTAACACTGGTCGATGAAGGCTACAGTGGGCATTCTTTGCTCCGGTAGCCCTTGGTCACGAGATTGTGAGGGTGACCTTCGTCGTTCCGAGCCTTTAGTGTCGACTAACACTTGTTGCGGCTTGACTTGTATGAGCATGATCTTCACTTGTGTGGCATCTCACATCTAAACTGTGGTACACATGTAGCTGCTGAGACGTGGAAAGTGGTGGCGACAACACATGATAATTTTGATTTGGTTACCAATCTCGAGCTTTGGGGCGAAACCCCTAAGTTTGACCCTAATTAGTTATACATGACGGCTATATTGCATGGATACTTGAATATGTATCAGAACGCGATATGGGGATACACCCGAGCTAATTTTCTAAAAATTGTGATATGGGGATACATTTGTATATATGTAGTCCCTCTGTTCCAAAATGAGTGTCGTGGTTTTCCTTCAAACACGCACAAGTCTCCTGCCAGCGGCAAGGTGGCGAAAAATTAGAGATTTGGTTGGAATTCAGAAGGAACATGTAGGAGAGGAGAGGACTCGACGAGCTGAGAAGTTATGGAGACGTGCGGCGGCTCCACAAGGGAGTCAAGGGGTTTTCACGTCAAAACGAAGGGTTTCTCGTATCCAAAACGTAATGCAGCTATATCCCAAGCATATCAAACATTTTTCTAAAATCAATAAATTGAAGGATACATACAGGATACGTATCGGGGCAGTATCTGGCTAGATAAGAGCGCTTTATGAAGTATCTGTGCAATCTATCGAGCGTATGTACGTCTTCCCTACCCTAGCCGCCGCCACGCCAGGCGACTAGGGAGGCGATTTTCTTCCTCCGATCTCAGTCGGCCAGGGCGTTGGCCCCCTCTCCCTCCGGCTGCTCCGGCGGTAGGAGGGAGGGGGGACCCCGTTCCTCCGCTCTGTAGTTAGGTTTTGGATTTGTAGGTCGTGGTGTGTCGTTGGGGTGGTGGGAGCGGCACCCGGATGAATAAATCTGCCTCAGCTTCACTCCCACACCGGCGGTGCCCTTCATGGCGGCGTCTCGGAGTTGATGGCATCATGTGTTTGCCGATCCTTCAGATCGGCTGTGTTAGGGTTCATGGATGGTGTCGGCAAGGCGGCGGCGACGACTTCATCAGGTGTGTCTCTCCTTCTGCTCTGTCCCCGTTGATGTGGCATTGTCTCCGACGTCATGGTAGAGCAGGGAGGTTTTGTCGTCCAGGAGTACGCGCAGACGGTTGTCTGCGCAAGTGACAACTGGAAGATGGTGCATCCCGTGCTGGGTTTGTGGTTGGTGGCTGACAGTTCTGGTTTCCTCCTTCGACGTCGTTGTCGTGCGGGGGTGTCAGATCTAGAGTTCGATGGCGTGTCCGGGGACATGTTGCCCAGGTCTGATTCTTTCAACGACAATGGGTTTGCTTCTGGCAAACTACTTTCGAGGTCCGTAAAACTGCTGATCAGCGATGGAGCCGCGTCGAGCTCGGGTGAAGAGGCGATCTGTTTTTTTTTTCTTTGGTGGCCGCTTCGGTGGTGCCAGAGAGGGTTTTTGCATTGGATTATCTTATCTTTTCAGTCTTGTAATGTTGGTGCTTACGTGCCTTATAACTGGATCTTTATTTTATAAATGAGACACGTATTACCATGCAAAAAAAAGAAGTATCTGTGCAACGTAGCCTGGCAATGGTAGTGTTTTTTGCTCGGTATCCTTGTTGAAGGATTTGCTCAGACTTGATCTTCAGGGTGAAATCCATGATCTGACCTTTCGTGGTTGGATCCGATGACGGTGGTACTTGAGCATCGCCCCCTTGGAGGCGTTGTTGCTGACAAATGTTTCTCGCTATCCCTGTGATGTCAAGAGATGATTAGCGCGGATGGTGGTTGTTGTAGTTCGTCGACCATTGTTTTGAAGTTTTTTTTTTCTTTTGCCACTGCCTGCCCAGTCATAGCTTTGATCTTGTATTGCTTTGCTCTTAACCATTGTCATTCTTTGTGTGTGTGCGCGTTGGTGTTGATCAAACGCATCTTAGTCATGCAGAGGTCGAATGTACACTCATTGTGTTTGTATCGCATTGGTGCTTCATTTTGAGTCAATGAAATCCATCATTGTAAAAAGGAAGTAATGTGAACTGCAAGTTTGCAAGTTGACAACTTGTGAATGTTGTGAGCCTCCTCTAATTGGAACCCAAAACAACTACAGTACTAAATGTGGTCTCCAAGTTTCTGCACCAGCTGGTGCTCACTGCTCAAAGCCAACTCCACAAGAGCAAGAGGTAGCACTTCAGTGTCACTAACTTGGCAAGCCCATGACAACTGGCTGCGGTTCATGAGATGGAGGCAAGATTATAGGGGTCTCTTTTTCCATCTTAAAGCCAACTCGCGCCGGAAGAAGAATTTCATCGCCTGTGTCGAGTGCTGATGCACGTTCCAGGCCAACACATTTTCCCTCGCTGCTGCTTGGGACGCCAACACTTTCCCCTCTCGCGATTTCACTGCTACAGGCTCACGGCTTCCTATCTCTTCTCTGACGGGTGAAGACCCAAAACCCACAACAACCAAAGCAAGCTCGTCATGAATCTCGGCGCAAGATGGACGGCCACCGATATGGCACATCAGTTTATATATAAAAACCACTTCCAAGCTCCCAAGTACAATAGCAAACATGTTCTGCTGTAATTCAGGCTGTTATACAACAATACACTTGAGAGAGATCTCTCTGCCTTGTGAATATCAATGTAACAGCTGCAAAGTGAACACGAATGTTTACAGAGACGCCGCACATGTACACTCATCATCAATACAAAAAGATCTGTGGTCATAAACATATTCCAAGGTTTGGACATGTTTTTCATTTCTGACGTGCTCCGACAGCGGTGGAAACACCGGAGCTGGTACAACAGTCTCAACCTCTATTATCGTCAGCTTCTTTCGACTCCCTGAGCCACTCTTGCAGTTTCAGTTCCTGTTCTTCTTTGAACTTGTTGTAGCTCTCCGCCGTGTGGGAGATATCAGAAGCAGACAGGCCCTGGTTCATAGTACCTGCATTTTTATTTTCCAACAATCGGCTTGAAATGGAGACTTCGTCCCTTTCTGCATCCGAGGGTGTTGACGCACCATGTCCTCCGGCTTGTGACGACTCCTGAGCTGTAGATGACACTGACTTCTCACTAACGCCATCGTTCATAGCGAAATCAGTCTGTGGCCATCTGAGACTCGATGCCTTTTGCTTTGCGGTGTTCAACATGGAAGACAAATAGTTCTTGCTACTTCCACCATTAGTTGCGTCCAAATCGTTCCATGCTTCCGAGCTTTTGTCTGATTGGAACCCCCAAATGGGGTTCTGGATTAACCTGGACACAATAATTCACTTCTCAGAACCAACTAAAGAGGATAGCTTCCTCTACAAAAAATTAAGAGCATGGCCTTTGTGCACACAATAATATGATACAGCAGGGGGCTAAGGGTTGATCAAGCCGAGATCCCTGAGTGGTTTATTGGGCAGAAGTCGAATATTTAAGTTTTCTACCTTATTGGAAGCACATGTAGAAACAGAGTGTAGGTAATAACTCCCTCTGTCTGAAAAAACTTGTCCCTCAAATGGATGTATCTAGCACCAAGTTAGTGCTAGATGCCTAGATACATTCATTTGAGAGACAAGCTTGGGACAAGCTTTTTCGGACGGAGGGAGTATATTATGCTAATTATATTCAATCAATATTTTAAAATTACATATATTTTAAGTTTTAGTTCTTATATTATTAATCCAAATATTCATGTTCATATAATCAAATCTTACTGAAATATACTGCAAGGCGCGGGGTATCATCTAGTAATACATAAAGATGGACTGCTCCTAAATGAAAAAGGAACGAGTGTCTATTCTACGGATGGGATGAATGCATGCAGTGACTTTAGTGTACAGATGGCATGAATGCAGGAACTTCAGGATGCTAGCCTGCTAGGAGACTCCACATCACGTTCGAAAAAACAGAACCATATCAATGCCACAAGGTAGAGGGGCAGCCCGGTGCATGTAGCTCCCGCTTGCACAGGGTCCGGGGAAGGGTCCGACCGCTCAATGCCACAAGGTAATCAAACAAAAACCAGAAGGAAATCCTCAAGATTGCTAAATACTTACCCTTTCTTTGGTTGGGTCTTCGACATTATCTTTAGAGATTTATTTATGTCCTTTATCATATCATCAGCAATTGGAAGTCCAAACTCAGCCATGGACCTCACAGCACAAATAGAATCCTCTATATCTTCAGTGTGTAATGTTATCTCACGAGTCTTTTCTGTAACCTTGCCCTGATGAGCAAACCAGAAATGCCATGTTAGAATCTCTGCTTGGTTTGTGCTAGAACAGATCAAGTCATTAAAGAACTCAGAATTAGCAAATGTCAGCCAGTATTGAAACTTATGGTGCTACTCCCTCCGTCCCAAATTAATAGAAGTTCTAGGTTTATCCTAAGTCAAACTTGTGTAAGTTTTGACCAAGTTTGTGGGAAAATATATCGATATCTGGAACACCAAGTTAATTTCATTAGATTCTTCACAAAATATACTTCCGTGCTATGTATATTGATGTTGTAGATCTTACCATATTTTTCTATAAACTTGATCAACTTAAATAAATTTGACATAGGACAAACCTAGAACTTCAATTAATTTCGAATGGAGGGAGTAGAAGGAAAAGGACATTTTAGAACTTAGAAAGAAAAAGTAACGGCCTGAACAGTGATCCCAAATAAGCTATTGCAATCGTGAATGAAGCTTCATGGATATCCAAGTCATACCATGTTTTGGCAACTTAAAAGCAGAAGGACCTAGGTTGCTGGAAAAGAGAAACCAATTTAAATGCTAAAGCTGGCTTTCTCCAAACCAGGCTCCACCAGTGCTAAACAGAAATTGACTTGGATTGGCTCTGGACTGGCTAGCACGTAGGTGACTAGTTGGCTCTGCAACTAAAATGGTCTTATAAAGTCTGGAATGAGCCTATCTATGGATGCACTAAAGATTGTCAGAGGCGAGGCAATATGTCAACTCCTCCTGTACGCCTGTTTGCTGCTTCGTGTTCCCGAAGCGGATGTTGGCCCTGGCGAGGCTGTTTATGTTGCTGTTTGTGCTACTATGTCCTGTTTCTGCCTTTGCAAGTTGCTGGCTGTACCTACATTGTTGTGTCAACGCCAAGATCAAGGATGTAGACCTAGTTTCCAAATGACGGAACACAACCTCACAATTCTGAATTGGAATGTCAGAGGTCTAAATTGCCCGAACCGTCGCTCCACCGTTCATGAAACGATTGCCGCTACTCCTTGCCACATCGTTTGCTTACAAGAATCCAAGATGGAGAACGTAGACTCCTTCACTGCTGCTCACATTGGAGGTCAGAGGCTCAAAAGTTTTGCCCAACGACCGGCAGATGGTACCCGTGGTGGCATCCTTCATGGTGGCATCCTTCTGCTATGGGATGAGGATGTGGTCCAGCTATCCAACGTGCATTTTGGGACCTACTACCTCTCAGCCTTGGTTACCCTGCGCTCCCAGACCGACAACTCCACCTCCTTCAAGCTGACCGCTGTCTATGGCCCTACCCGTGGCAATCTCAAGGACGCCTTCTTTGGCGAGCTTGTGTCCGAAAAGCCTCCCCCGGGCACCATGTGGCTGGTTACGGGTGACTTCAACCAAATCTATCGAGCAAGAGATAAGAATCGCGCAAATGCCGATTGCAGCCGCATTGTCCGTTTTAGAAACGCCCTGAACTCCTGTGAGTTAAAAGAGATCCATCTGCAAAACAAGAGATTCACGTGGAGCAACGGTTAAAGTGATCCTACCTTAAGCAAACTTGATAGCTTCTTCTGCAATGAGGAATGGGACTTGGAGTTCGGTTCGCACATCCTGCATGCCCTTTCTTCCTCTCTGTCCGACCATTGTCCGCTCCTGCTTGCAAATGCGAATGGCCCAAAACGTTCCAAGTGCTTCCGTTTTGAGAACTTCTGGATTAGGATGCCCGGGTTTCTGTCCACAGTCCAAGCGGCATGGAATGAAGACCATAACCATGTCGAGCCCTACCACATTCTCCATCACAAGCTCAAGAAAACTAGTATCAGACTTAAATCTTGGAGCAGAACACTTTTCTCTAATGTCAAGGTCCAGCTTCATATGGCCCTGGAGGTCATCCTTCGCCTTGATATTGCACATGAATCTAGATCCCTGAGCCCCGCCGAGCTTGATCTCCGAAAGAGGCTTAAGAGGCGTGTCGTTGGTCTGGCCGTGCTAGAGAAGGCTCGGAAACGGCAAATGTCAAGGATCACGAACATCAAAGAAGGAGACGCCAACACTAGATTCTTCCACCTTAGAGTCAATCGCAGAAGGAGAAAAAATTTCATCCATCGCCTAAAACATAATGGTGGCTGTGTTACCGACCACGACCATAAGAAGGCCATCATTCACAGCCACTTCTCCTCTGTTATCAAGAAGGGCCCCCGGCGACAAAGGGACTTTAACTGGGAGGGCATTCCCGCCCCTGACTGTGACCTCAGTGACGTTGGATCCCCTTTCACCGAGGAGGAGGCTAGGCGTGCCGTGTTTGAGTCTCCATCTGATAAGGCTCCGGGACCTGATGGCTTTACGGGTGCTTTCTTCAAAGCATGCTGGGACATCATCAAGGTGGATGTCATGGCTGCCATTGACCACTTCTCCAATCTGCATGCTTCAAACTTCCACTGGTTGAACTCGGCCAACATCGCGCTCATTCCGAAGAAAGATGGTGCGGAAGATATCTCTGACTTTCGGCCTATCAGTCTCATCCATGCCGTGGCCAAGCTCATTGCGAAGATGATGGCGTCCCGCCTCGCAGTTCACATGGATGATCTTGTTTCGCCAGCCCAGAGCGCCTTTATCAAGAAGCGAAGCATCCACGACAACTTCACCTATGTGCGCAACCTTGCCAGAAGGTTCCACCGGAGCAAGACCCCCATGTTGCTCTTTAAACTTGACATCAAGAAGGCCTTTGATTCGGTTCGATGGGACTACTTATTGGATCTCCTGCAGCACCTTGGCTTCCCTGTGCGTTTCCGAGGCTGGGTTTCGGCACTCCTCTCCTCGGCCTCCTCGCGAGTTTTGCTCAATGGCACGACTGGTGATCCTATCCGTCATGGTAAAGGCCTGCGACAAGGGGATCCGATGTCCCCTTTACTCTTTCTGCTCGCCATCGACCCCCTACACCACATCCTTGACAAGGTCACAAGGCAAGGCAAACTTCAGCCACTCCGGGCCAACACCGCCACTCTCCGTGCCTCCCTTTATGCTGATGATGCTGCTGTTTTCATCAAGCCTATCAAGGAGGACGTTCACTGCTTCTCCTCTGTCCTTGATGCTTTCGGGGAGGTCAAGGGCCTGGTCACTAATTGCAATAAGAGTCTTGTGGCCCCCACCCGCTGTGCCGGCCTTGACCTACAGGACATCTTGCAGCACTTTCCGGCAAAGCTCACCCCTTTCCCCATGACATACCTCGGGCTGCCCCTCATGGTGTCAAGGCTCAAAGCAATACACTTCTTGCCCCTAGAAGATAAAGTTGCACGCAAACTTGCTCCTTGGATTGGGCATCTCATGGCTGCCCCTGGTAGGGCTGTCCTGGTTAAGGCGGTACTCACTTCCATCGCCATTTATAGCATCACATCGCTTGTCCTACCGGTGGAGGTGCTCAAGAGGATTGATGCCTTGAGACGGGCCTTTCTATGGGCTGGCTGCGATAAGGTCACTGGAGGCAAGTGCAAGATCAATTGGGAGCGGGTCTGTCGACCGAAGATTATGGGCGGCCTTGGAATTCTGAACTTGTGGAAGTTTGCCACCGCGCTTCGCCTCCGCTGGCTTTGGTTCGAGTGGTCTGCTACACCCAAACCTTGGGTTGGGCTTGGCACCCCTTGCGACGAGGCTGATAGGGACCTTTTCACCGCGTGTACGACGGTGAAGATTGGAGATGGCTCCAAAGCTCTCTTCTGGAAGTCCGCTTGGCTTGATGGGTTGAGGCCAATGGATATTGCTCCCAGAATATTTGATATCTCCAAAAGGAAAGACTGCTCTGTACAAAAGGCCCTAAATGAAGACTTTTGGGTCACCCAGATCAACTTGACAGAAGGCATCTCTGCCGGGCATATTCAGGAGTTCGCCACTCTGTGGGAGAAGCTGGAGGGGGTTATTCTTGATCACGACACGCAAGATACGATCACTTGGAAGTTCACGGACAACGGTACCTACTCCACTTCCTCAGCCTACAAGATGCAATTCGAGGGGCATACCACCACGCCTCTGCTTAACACCGTTTGGAAGGTGTGGGCCACTCCTAAATGCAAGTTCTTTGCTTGGTTAGTCATCCACAACAGAGTTTGGACGGCTGATAGGCTACAACGGAGGGGATGGCCAAATTGCGGCTTGTGCCCGCTCTGCAACCAGGTCCAGGAATTGGCGGCCCATCTTCTGTTCCAGTGCCGCTTTTCGATCGCCGTCTGGAACACGGTTAAGGCGAGGATTGGGCTGGTTGACCTCTCGACGCATGATTGGGCAACTATGAACAATGTCAACGACTGGTGGACTAAGCTTTCCCTTGCGCGTTCGCCATCTCGGAAGGGAATGGCCTCGCTCCTTATGTTGGTCTCCTGGGAGCTATGGAAGGAGAGGAACGCTAGGGTTTTTAGAAATACTTCTACGCCTTCGATTATTATCGTGGACAAGATCCTTGATGAGGCAAGCCTATGGGTTTCTGCGGGGGCCAAGGGTTTAGATGTGATTCTGCCTCGTGAGTAGTTATTCTTTTTCGCCACTATGTGGCTGCTGTATTCGGACCCTGTCTCCTCTTCTTCTTAATCAATGAAATGGCCAGTCTTTTGCCTGTTTCAAAAAAAAATCCAGTCAAAGAGTCGGTCATATGATAGAAGTGTGTAGTCCCATCATATTAACCTTTCTAGTTCGGACTCATTTTCTGTACTCCTTGTAGTATGTACTCCTATATTCAATATACCTGGTATACGCATCTATTGTACCTCTTTATCATTTTCAATAATATCGTTTGCACACATATTTTGTAATATATCTTTTTACGTATGAAAAAAACAGTATATATGCGAACTTTGTAAAATATGTGGACTCGCGCAATTTTTTTCATTGAACTCACTTTGGAGTATCTGGTAATTATAAATGAAGTATATTAAAAATGATAAAGAGGTATAATGGACTCATCTATGTGGTATATTGAATATGGGAGTACGTACTCCAGGGAGTACATAATCATTTTCCTTCTAGTTCCATAAGTGTATATTACTTCATATACTACTACATCTTGCACATGCAAGA
Organism: Triticum aestivum; assembly: GCF_018294505.1. Taxonomy (NCBI): domain Eukaryota; kingdom Viridiplantae; phylum Streptophyta; class Magnoliopsida; order Poales; family Poaceae; genus Triticum; species Triticum aestivum. The sequence continues at coordinate 381,113,209 of NC_057814.1, read as the reverse complement.
TGTGATCAATTTGACATTGTTCCATAAAAAGAACACACATTGAAGAAAAATATCACTCAGCTCAACCTATATGCGCACAACATTCAAGATTGCTGCATATCCGAGGAATTGTGCAAATTGCGTAATAGTATCTAACAAAGGAATCATACTAAAATCGAGCACTATAGTGGAGAAACCATCCCATGGTATCCTGTACATGCACCCCCAAACCAATCTTACCCAACCTGATTCCCTTAATCAATACAAGCCCAGTGTGTGACTTCTGTCAAATCCAAACCGGTCTAAATCCTAATGCCAATGCGCAACGCAACATGCTTAAAGGCCAATCATCGTTATGGGCACTGAACAGAGAGCAAATTGAGAGGGAGAGCAGACCTTGACGTCAAGGAGGATGGGCATGGATGCCTGAGCGTGCTGCTGGACGAAGTAGAGCCCGAGGGAGGGCTCATTGGCGACGTGCTTGATCATCTCGTCGACCCCCTCCTTCACTGATGGACCAAATCACGCGGGTAAGCGAGGTGCTCGACGGAATTCCCCACAGGAGCAGGAAGGAGAACAAGAAGAAGAAGTGGATCGGACGGGTTAATAATTACCGCAGAGGAAGCCGTCTGCTGGGGAGAGGTGTGATGGAGACGAGGAAGAATACGCGACGGCGGAGGAGGAGGGGGAGGAGCTGTGCATGTCCGCGTCCGCCACAGAGCGCGGCGGGCGACCATCACGGGCGGAGTCGCTGCCGCGCCCCTCGGTTCCTCTTCTCAACGAGGAACTCAGATTAG
>NC_057814.1:381109815-381112248 GCF_018294505.1 Triticum aestivum | reverse complement strand
CACGCCGGAGTTCGCACTCAGCGACGGCAGCGACGACGGGGAGGGGACGAATTTTTTTATTTTTTTAGGGATGGAGGGGACGAATAAAGGCAAGAGAAATACTAGAAGGTAGGTAGGCTGATGTGCTATGGTGGCTGCTGTTTTTTTCTTCTTGAATAGCCAGGGCATCTTCACAGTGACTAATTTGCCCCTTATGTTCACGTACGTGTTCGGACCTTGTCTATTCGGGAGGCTCTAGCTCCCGCCGACGACCTTAATTTGCAAAGTATTCATGTTGTTTCTGATTGACTGTAAGGTGATGGTGAACAACATCAGGCATTGTATAATGCAGATTGACCAGCTACTAAGGATGCGGCATATTAACACGCAGCCAACGTCTCCTCCGAAAAAAAAGGATTAGGGTTCCTTCATCTCGTCTCCGAGGGCCTTAAAACCATGCGAGGCGGTGGATCCCGGCCTTTGCCGGTGGGAAGGCTCCATTATTTTTATGTTTTTTCGAGTTTTGTTAGGGTTTGTGCCCTGCTTAGAAAAACGAGACAACGATGGCTCTTTGAAAATGGAATAAGATTCTTCCCGTTTTGCCCCATCCTGATGTGCGTCCAGCACCGTTAGTCGGTGTGCGGAGGTGTATCTCTGGTGGATCTGCTCGGATCTGATTGTTGTTCGTCTACGTTTGCGTTTGCGTGTTTTCAGATTGGATCCTTCTGATGTACGATATTCTTCATCAGCGGTGGTTGTTATTTTGTGCGTCGGTCCTATGGGGTCTTAGCACGACGACTCCCTGACTATATACTACAACAAGTTTTGCCCGGCTCTAGCGAGGAAGGGCCGATGACAGCGGTGTTGAAAATATGCCCTAGAGGCAATAATATTGTATTATTATATTTTCATTTTTATAATTTAGAGTTTATATTTCGTGATATAACTGTTATGATCCTGGAATATGCGATTCGGTGGAAAATTCATATGCACGTGTGGAATGATAAATAATAAAAAATAGGTTCCTAGTGTTGCCTTTAAGACTAACTCAAGTGTTGTTGGAGATCATGTTTTTCAGATCTTGGGATATCATTAAGTGTAACGATAGTCCTAAAACAATATTAAGAGTATGACGTTAGAAGAACGATCATATTGAATCGACCTAAAATTGTTTGTTATACCATGAGATAATATCATTTGAAATTAATTGATATAACATGAAGTGTGTTGGGAATCGTTGCATGAAAAACAATTTTTTTTTACGCACACACAATGATCTATCCATGGAGATGCATAGCAACGAGGGGAGAGTGTGTCTACATACCCTCGTAGACCATAAGCGGAAGCGTTTAACAACGCGGTTGATGTAGTCAAACTTCTTCGTGCTTCAACCGATCAAGTACCGAACGCACGGCACCTCCGCGTTCTGCACACATCCAGCTCGATGACGTTCCTCGCCTTCCTGATCGAGCAAGACGTCGAGGTAGTAGATGAGTTCCGTCAGCACAATGGCGTGGTGACGGTGATGGTGAAGTGATCTCCGCAAGGCTTCACTTAAGCAGTACGAAAATTGAAGGAAATATGCCCTAGAGGCAATAATAAAGTTATTATTTATTTCCTTATATCATGATAAATGTTTATTATTCATGCTAGAATTGTATTAACCGGAAACATAATACTTGTGTGAATACATACACAAACAGAGTGTCACTAGTATGCCTCTACTTGACTAGCTCGTTGATCAAAGATGGTTATGTTTCCTAGCCATAGACATGAGTTGTCATTTGATTAACAGGATCACATCATTAGGAGAATGATGTGATTGACTTGACCCATTCCGTTAGCTTAGCACTCGATCGTTTAGTATGCTGCTATTGCTTTCTTCATGACTTATACATGTTCCTATAACTATGAGATTATGCAACTCCCGTTTACCGGAGGAACACTTTGTGTGCTACCAAACGTCACAAAGTAACTGGGTGATTATAAAGGTGCTCTACAGGTGTCTCCAAAGGTACTTGTTGGGTTGGCGTATTTCGAGATTAGGATTTGTCACTCCGATTGTCGGAGAGGTATCTCTGGGCCCTCTCGGTAATGCACATCACTTAAGCCTTGCAAGCATTGCAACTAATGAGTTAGTTGTGGGATGATGTATTACGGAATGAGTAAAGAGACTTGCCGGTAACGAGATTGAACTAGGTATTGAGATACCGACGATCGAATCTCGGGCAAGTAACATACCGATGACAAAGGGAACAACGTATGTTGTTATGCGGTCTGACCGATAAAGATCTTCGTAGAATATGTGGGAGCCAATATGAGCATCCAGGTTCCGCTATTGGTTATTGACCGGAGACGTGTCTCGGTCATGTCTACATAGTTCTCGAACCCGTAGGGTCCGCACGCTTAACGTTTTGATGACAGTTATATTATGAGTTTATATGTTTTGATGTA
>NC_057814.1:381015653-381109362 GCF_018294505.1 Triticum aestivum | reverse complement strand
CTCTTCTCTCCTAATCCAACAAGGAAGGGAGGGAGTCCTACTCCCGGTGGGAGTAGGACTCCTCCTGGCGCGCCTCTTCCTGGCCGGCCGCACCTCCCCCCCTTGCTCCTTTATATACGGGGGCAGGGGGCACCCTAGAGACAACAATTGATCGTTTGATCTTTTAGCCGTGTGTGGTGCCCCCTCCACCATAGTCCACCTCGATAATACTGTAGCTGTGCTTAGGCGAAGCCCTACGTCGGTAGAACGTCATCATCGTCACCACGCCGTCGTGCTGACAAAACTCTCCCTCGACACTCGGCTGGATCGGAGTTCGAGGGACGTCATCGGGCTGAACGTGTGCTGAACTCGGAGGTGCCGTGCGTTCGGTACTTGATCGGCCGGATCATGAAGACGTACGACTACATCAACCGCGTTGTGCTAACGCTTCCGCTTTCGGTCTATGAGGGTACGTGGACAACACTCTCCCCTCTCGTTGCTATGCATCACCATGATCTTGCGTGTGCGTAGGAATTTTTTTGAAATTACTACGTTCCCCAACAGGGGGATCCGAGCCTGGTTTTATGCGTTGATGTTATATGCACGAGTAGAACACAAGTGGGTTGTGGGCAATATAAGTCATACTGCTTACCAGCATGTCATACTTTGGTTCGGCGGTATTGTTGGATGAAGCGGCCCGGACTGACATTACGCGTACGCTTACGCGAGACTGGTTCTACTGACGTGCTTTGCACACAGGTGGCTGGCAGGTGTCAGTTTCTCCAACTTTAGTTGAACCGAGTGTGGCTACACCTGGTCCTTGCGAAGGTTAAAACAGCACCAACTTGACAAACTATCATTGTGGTTTTGATGCGTAGGTAAGAACGGTTCTTGCTAAGCCCGTAGCAGCCACGTAAAATTTGCAACAACAAAGTAGAGGACGTCTAACTTGTTTTTGCAGGGCATGTTGTGATGTGATATGGTCAAGACATGATGCTAAATTCTATTGTATGAGATGATCATGTTTTGTAACCGAGTTATCGGCAACTGGCAGGAGCCATATGGTTGTCGCTTTATTGTATGCAATGCAATCGCCCTGTAATGCTTTACTTTATCACTAAGCGGTAGCGATAGTCGTAGAAGCATAAGATTGGCGAGACGACAACGATGCTACGATGAAGATCAAGGTGTCGCGCCGGTGACGATGGTGATCATGACGGTGCTTCAGAGATGGAGATCACAAGCACAAGATGATGATGGCCATATCATATCACTTATATTGATTGCATGTGATGTTTATCTTTTATCCATCTTATCTTGCTTTGATTGACGGTAGCATTATAAGATGATCCCTCACTAAATTATCAAAGTATAAGTGTTCTCCCTGAGTATGCATCGTTGCGAAAGTTCTTCGTGCTGAGACACCACGTGATGATCGGGTATGATAGGCTCTACGTTCAAATACAACGGGTGCAAAACAGTTGCACACGCGGAATACTCGGGTTAAGCTTGACGAGCCTAGCATATAACAGATATGGCTTCGGAACACGGAGACCGAAAGGTCGAGCGTGAATCATATAGTAGATATGATCAACATAGTGATGTTCACCGTTGAAACTACTCCATCTCACGTGATGATCGGACATGGTTTAGTTGATATGGATCACGTGATCACTTAGAGGATTAGAGGGATGTCTATCTAAGTGGGAGTTCTTAAGTAATATGATTAATTGAACTTAAATTTATCATGAACTTAGTACCTGATAGTATCTTGCTTGTCTATGTTGATTGTAGATAGATGGCCCGTGTTGTTGTTCCGTCGAATTTTAATGCGTTCCTTGAGAAAGCAAAGTTGAAAGATGATGGTAGCAATTACACGGACTGGGTCCGTAACTTGAGGATTATCCTCATTGCTGCACAGAAGAATTACGTCCTGGAAGCACCGCTGGGTGCCAGGCCTGCTGCCGATGCAACTGACGACGTTAAGAACGTCTGGCAGAGCAAAGCTGATGACTACTCGATAGTTCAATGTGCCATGCTTTACGGCTTAGAACCGGGACTTCAACGACGTTTTGAACGTCATGGAGCATATGAGATGTTCCAGGAGTTGAAGTTAATATTTCAAGCAAATGCCCAAATTGAGAGATATGAAGTCTCCAATAAGTTCTACAGCTGCAAGATGGAGGAGAATAGTTCTGTCAGTGAGCATATACTCAAAATGTCTGGGTATAATAATCACTTGATTCAACTAGGAGTTAATCTTCCGGATGATAGCGTCATTGACAGAATTCTCCAATCACTGCCACCAAGCTACAAGAGCTTCGTGATGAACTATAACATGCAAGGGATGGATATGACGATTCCCGAGCTCTTCGCAATGCTAAAGGCTGCGGAGGTAGAAATCAAAAAGGAGCATCAAGTATTGATGGTCAATAAGACCACCAGTTTCAAGAAAAAGGGCAAAGGGAAGAAGGGGAACTTCAAGAAGAACAACAAGCAAGTTGCTGTTCAGGAGAAGAAACCCAAGTCTGGACCTAAGCCTGAGACTGAGTGCTTCTACTGCAAGCAGACTGGTCACTGGAAGCGGAACTGCCCCAAGTATTTGGCGGATAAGAAGGATGGCAAGGTGAACAAAGGTATATGTGATATACATGTTATTGATGTGTACCTTACTAATGCTCGCAGTAGCACCTGGGTATTTGATACTGGTTCTGTCGCTAATATTTGCAACTCAAAACAGGAGCTACGGATTAAGCGAAGATTGGCTAAGGACGAGGTGACGATGCGCGTGGGAATGGTTCCAAAGTCGATGTAATCGCGGTCGGCACGCTACCTCTACATCTACCTTCGGGATTAGTTTTAGACCTAAATAATTGTTATTTGGTGCCAGCGTTAAGCATGAACATTATATCTGGATCTTGTTTGATGCGAGACGGTTATTCATTTAAATCAGAGAATAATGGTTGTTCTATTTATATGAATAATATCTTTTATGGTCATGCACCCTTGAAGAGTGCTCTATTTTTGTTGAATCTCGATAGTAGTGATACACATATTCATAGTATTGGAGCCAAAAGATGCAGAGTTGATAATGATAGTGCAACTTATTTGTGGCACTGCCGTTTAGGTCATATCGGTGTAAAGCGCATGAAGAAACTCCATACTGATGGACTTTTGGAACCACTTGATTATGAATCACTTGGTACTTGCGAACCGTGCCTCATGGGCAAGATGACTAAAACACCGTTCTCCGGAACTATGGAGAGAGCAACAGATTTTTTGGAAATCATACATACAGATGTATGTGGTCTGATGAATGTTGAGGCTCGTGGCGGATATCGTTATTTTCTCACCTTCACAAATGATTTAAGCAGATATGGGTATATCTACTTAATGAAACATAAGTCTGAAACATTTGAAAAGTTCAAAGAATTTTAGAGTGAAGTTGAAAATCATCGTAACAAGAAAATAAAGTTTCTACGATCTGATCGTGGATGAGAATATTTGAGTTATGAGTTTGGTCTTCATTTGAAACAATGCGGAATAGTTTCGCAACTCACGCCACCCGGAACACCACAGCGTAATGGTGTGTCCGAACGTCGTAATCGTACTCTACTAGATATGGTGCGATCTATGATGTCTCTTACTGATTTACCGCTATCGTTTTGGGGTTATGCTTTAGAGACGGCCGCATTCATGTTAAATAGGGCACCATCAAAATCCGTTGAGACGACACCTTATGAACTGTGGTTTGGCAAGAAACCAAAGTTGTCGTTTCTTAAAGTTTGGGGCTGTGATGCTTATGTGAAAAAACTTCAACCTGATAAGCTCGAACCCAAATCGGAGAAATGTGTCTTCATAGGATACCCAAAGGAGACTGTTGGGTACACCTTCTATCACAGATCCGAAGGCAAGACTTTTGTTTCTAAATTCGGAATCTTTCTGGAGAAGGAGTTTCTCTCGAAAGAAGTGAGTGGGAGGAAAGTAGAACTTGATGAGGTAATTGTACCTTCTCCCTTATTGGAAAGCAGTTCATCGCAGAAACCGGTTTCTGCGATGCCTACACCAATTAGTGAGGAAGTTAATGATGATGATCATGGAACTTCAGATCAAGTTGTTACTGAACCTCATAGGTCAACTAGAGTAAGATCCGCACCAGAGTGGTACGGTAATCCTGTTCTGGAGGTTATGTTACTAGACCATGACGAACCTACGAACTATGAAGAAGCGATGGTGAGCCCAGATTCCGCAAAATGGCTTGAGGCCATGAAATCTGAGATGGGATCCATGTATGAGAACAAAGTGTGGACTTTGGTTGACTTGCCCGATGATCGGCAAGCCATTGAGAATAAATGGATCTTCAAGAAGAAGACTGACGCTGACGGTAATGTTACTATCTATAAAGCTCGACTTGTTGCAAAAGGTTTTCGACAAGTTCAAGGGATTGACTACGATGAGACCTTCTCACCCGTAGCGATGCTTAAGTCTGTCCAAATCATGTTAGCAATTGCCGCATTTTATGATTATGAAATTTGGCAAATGGATGTCAAAACTGCATTCCTGAATGGATTTCTGGAAGAAGAGTTGTATATGATGCAACCAGAAGGTTTTGTCGATCCAAAGGGAGCTAACAAAGTGTGCAAGCTCCAGCGATCCATTTATGGACTGGTGCAAGCCTCTCGGAGTTGGAATAAACGCTTTGATAGTGTGATCAAAGCATTTGGTTTTGTACAGACTTTTGGAGAAGCCTGTATTTACAAGAAAGTGAGTGGGAGCTCTGTAGCATTTTTAATATTATATGTGGATGACATATTGCTGATTGGAAATAATATAGAATTTCCGAATAGCATAAAGGGATACTTGAATAAGAGTTTTTCAATGAAAGACCTCGGTGAAGCTGCGTATATATTGGGCATCAAGATCTATAGAGATAGATCAAGACGCTTAATTGGACTTTCACAAAGCACATACCTTGACAAAGTTTTGAAGAAGTTCAAAATGGATCAAGCAAAGAAAGGGTTCTTGCCTGTGTTACAAGGTGTGAAGTTGAGTAAGACTCAATGCCCGACCACTGCAGAAGATAGAGAGAAGATGAAAGATGTTCCCTATGCTTCAGCCATAGGCTCTATCATGTATGCAATGCTGTGTACCAGACCTGATGTGTGCCTTGCTAAAAGTTAGGAGGGAGGTACCAAAGTAATCCAGGAGTGGATCACTGGACAGCGGTCAAGAACATCCTGAAATACCTGAAAAGGACTAAGGATATGTTTCTCGTTTATGGAGGTGACAAAGAGCTCATCGTAAATGGTTACGTTGATGCAAGCTTTGACACTGATCCGGACGATTCTAAATCGCAAACCGGATATGTGTTTACATTGAACGGTGGAGCTGTCAGTTGGTGCAGTTCTAAACAAAGCGTCGTGGCGGGATCTACATTTGAAGCGGAGTACATAGCTGCTTCGGAAGCAGCAAATGAAGGAGTCTGGATGAAGGAGTTCATATCCGATCTAGGTGTCATACCTAGTGCATCGGGTCCAATGAAAATCTTTTGTGACAATACTGGTGCAATTGCCATGGCGAAGGAATCCAGATTTCACAAGAGAACCAAGCACATCAAGAGACGCTTCAGTTCCATCCGGGATTTAGTCCAGGTGGGAGACATAGAAATTTTCAAGATACATACGGATCTGAATGTTGCAGACCCGTTGACTAAGCCTCTTCCACGAGCAAAACATGATCAGCACCAAGGCTCCATGGGTGTTAGAATCATTATTGTGTAATCTAGATTATTGACTCTAGTGCAAGTGGGAGACTGAAGGAAATATGCCCTAGAGGCAATAATAAAGTTATTATTTATTTCCTTATATCATGATAAATGTTTATTATTCATGCTAGAATTGTATTAACCGGAAACATAATACTTGTGTGAATACATAGACAAACAGAGTGTCACTAGTATGCCTCTACTTGACTAGCTCGTTGATCAAAGATGGTTATGTTTCCTAGCCATAGACATGAGTTGTCATTTGATTAACGGGATCACATCATTAGGAGAATGATGTGATTGACTTGACCCATTCCGTTAGCTTAGCACTCGATCGTTTAGTATGTTGCTATTGCTTTCTTCATGACTTATACATGTTCCTATAACTATGAGATTATGCAACTCCCGTTTACCGGAGGAACACTTTGTGTGCTACCAAACGTCACAACGTAACTGGGTGATTATAAAGGTGCTCTACAGGTGTCTCCAAAGGTACTTGTTGGGTTGGCGTATTTCGAGATTAGGATTTGTCACTCTGATTGTCGGAGAGGTATCTCTGGGCCCTCTCGGTAATGCACATCACTTAAGCCTTGCAAGCATTGCAACTAATGAGTTAGTTGTGGGATGATGTATTACGGAACGAGTAAAGAGACTTGTCGGTAACGAGATTGAACTAGGTATTGAGATACCGACGATCGAATCTCGGGCAAGTAACATACCGATGACAAAGGGAACAACGTATGTTGTTATGCGGTCTGACCGATAAAGATCTTCATAGAATATGTGGGAGCCAATATGAGCATCCAGGTTCCGCTATTGGTTATTGACCGGAGACGTGTCTCGGTCATGTCTACATAGTTCTCGAACCCGTAGGGTCCGCACGCTTAACGTTTTGATGACAGTTATATTATGAGTTTATATGTTTTGATGTACCGAAGGTTGTTCGGAGTCCTGGATGTGATCACGGACATGACGAGGAGTCTTGAAATGGTCGAGACATGAAGATTGATATATTGGATGACTATATTCGGACACCGGAATGGTTCCGGGGGTTATCGGATATATACCGGAGTACCGGGGGGTTACCGGAACCCCCCCGGAGGCTATTGGGCCTCATGGGCCCAATTGGTGGAAGAGGAGAGGCAGCCAAGGGGCAGCCGCGCGCCCCTCCCCCCCCAACTCCGAATTGGACAAGGAGGGGGCGGCGCCCCCCCTTTCCTTTCCCCCTCTCTCCTTCCCTCTCCTCTCCTAGTCCAACAAGGAAGGGAGGGAGTCCTACTCCCGGTGGGAGTAGGACTCCTCCTGGCGCGACTCCTCCTGGCCGGCCGCACCTCCCCCCCTTGCTCCTTTATATACTGGGGCAGGGGGGCACCCTAGAGACAACAATTGATCATTTGATCTTTTAGCCGTGTGCGGTGCCCCCCTCCACCATAGTCCACCTCGATAATACTGTAGCGGTGCTTAGGCGAAGCCCTGCGCCGGTAGAACATCATCATCGTCACCACGCCGTCGTGCTGACGAAACTCTCCCTCAACACTCGGCTGGATCGGAGTTCGAGGGACGTCAACGGGCTGAACGTGTGCTGAACTCGGAGGTGTCGTGCGTTCGGTACTTGATCGGTCGGATCGTGAAGACGTACGACTACATCAACCGCGTTGTGCTAACGCTTCCGCTTTCGGTCTACGAGGGTACGTGGACAACACTCTCCCCTCTCGTTGCTATGCATCACCATGATCTTGCATGTGCGTAGGAATTTTTTTGAAATTACTACGTTCCCCAACAAAAATATGACCGAGGGTGTAAGCGGTGGAGGGGGCGCCGCACACGGCTAACAATTGATCTCCTGTGTGCTAGGCGCCCCCTCCCACATATATATAGGTGGGAGGGGAGGGAAGAGGCCAGGGCGCGCCCTACGGCTGGCCGCCGGCCCCCTAGGGTCCCTGCCTTGCCCTGCGCCCCCTGCCATATTTCTCCAAGGGGGGAGGAAAGAGGGGGAGAGGGAAGGAAGTGGGAATCCTAATCCACACTTTCCTTTCCCTTCTCCCCTTTCCTTCTCCTTAGGCCGGCCCATATGGGGGGCGCACCAGCCCCTTGTGGCTGGTGTGTTTTCCAACTTGGCCCATAAGGCCCATATCTTTTGCCAGGGGTGCACGGAACCCCTTCCGGTGACCCGATAAGTACCCGGTACCCCCCGAAATACTTCCGGTATCCGAATACCATCGTCCTATATATCAATCTTTACCTCTCGACCATTTTGAGACTCCTCATCATGTCCGTGATCTCACCGGAACTCTGAACAACATCCGGTCACCAAATCACATAACTCATATAATACTATATCATCATCGAACGATAAGCGTGCAGACCCTACGGGTTCGAGAACTATGTAGACATGACCGAGACACCTCTCTGGTCAATAACCAATAGCTGAAACTGGATGCCCATATTGGCTCCTACATATTCTACGAAGATCTTTATTGGTCGAACCATTATGACAACATATATAATTCCCTTTGTCTGTCGGTATGTTACTTGCCCGAGATTCGATCGTCGGTATCTTTATACCCAGTTCAATCTCGTTACCGGCAAGTCTCTTTACTCGTTCCGTAATACATCACCTTGTGACTAACTCCTTAGTTGTTTGCTTGCAAGCTTCTGATGTGTATTACCGAGAGGGCCCAGAGATACCTCTCCGATACTCAGAGTGACAAATCCTAATCTCGATCTGTGCCAACTCAGCAAACACCTTCGTAGATACCTGTAGAGCATCTTTATAATCACCCAGTTACGCTGTGACATTTGATAGCACACAAGGCATTCCTCCGGTATCCGGGAGTTGCATAATCACATAGTTGAAGGAATATGTATTTGGCATGAAGAAAACAATAGCAATAAAACTGAACGATCATTATGCTAAGCTAACGGATGAGTCTTTTCCATCACATCATTCTCCTAATGATGTGATCCCGTTATCAAATGACAACTCATGCCAATGGTTAGGAAACCTTAACCATCTTTGATCAACGAGCTAGTCTAGTAGAGGCTCACTAGGGACACGGTGTTTGTTTATGTATCCACACATGTATTAAGGTTTTCGATCAATACAATTCTAGAATGAATAATAAACCTTTTATCATGAATAAGGAAATATAAAATAACCACTTTATTATTGCCTCGAGGGCATTTTTCCTTCAGTCTCCCACTTGCACTAGAGTTAATCATCTAGATTACATTGTAATGAATCTAATACCCATGGAGTCTTGGTGTTGATCATGTTTTGCTTGCGGAAGAGGCTTAGTCAACGGATCTGCCACATTCAGATTCGTATGTATCTTGCAAATTTCTATGTCTCCATCCTTGACTTATTCATGAATGGAGTTGAAGAGTCTCTTGATGTGTTTGGTTCTCTTCTGAAACCTGGATTCGTTCGCTAAGGCAATTGCTCCAATGTTGTCACAAAAGATTTTCATTGGATCTGATGCACTAGGTATTACACCCAGATCGGGTATGAACTCCTTCATCCAGACTCCTTCATTTGCTCCTTGATACGTCTCCAATGTATCTATAATTTTTTATTGTTCCATGATGTTATATTATCATTCTTGGATGTTTTACAATCATTTTATAGTCATTTTATATAATTTTTGGTACTACCCTATTGACATAGTGCCCAGTGCCAGTTGTTGTTTTCTTCTTGTTTTTTACATCGCAGGAAATCAATGCCAAATGGAGTCCAAACGTAGCTAAAAAATTTCAGGAATTTTTAAGGACCAGAAGACACCCAATGGGCCGGAGAAGCACCTGGGGGGTGCCCCGAGGGGGGCACAACCCACCAGGGTGCGCCTGGGCCCCCTGGCGCGCCCAGGTGGGTTGTGCCCACCTCGGTGGCCTCCTGCACCGCCTCTTTGCTCTATAAATACCCTAATATTCCAGAAACCCTAGGGGAGTCGACGAAAATCAATTCCAGCTGCCGCAAGTTCCAGAACCACCAGATCCAATCTAGACACCATCACAGAGGGGTTCATCATGTCCATTGGTGCCTCTCCGATGATGCGTGAGTAGTTCATTGTAGACCTACGGGTTCGTAGTTAGTAGCTAGATGGCTTCCTCTCTCTCTTTTGATTCTCAATACAATGGTCTCTTGGAGATCCATATGATGTAACTCTTTTTGCGGTGTGTTTGTTGGGATCCGATGAACTTTGAGTTTATGATCAGATATATCTTTTTATCCATGAAAGTTATTTGAGTCTTCTTTGATCTCTTATGTGCATGATTGCTTATAGCCTCGTATTTCTTCTCCGATATTTGGTTTTTTTGGCCAACTTGATCTATTTATCTTGCAATCGGAAGAGGTGCTTTGTGATGGGTTCGATCTTATGGTGCTTGATGCCAGTGACAGAAGGGGAACCGACACGTATGTATCGTTGCTATTAAGGATAACAAGATGGGGTCTATTTCTACATAAATAGATCTTGTCTACATCATGTCATCGTTCTTATTGCATTATTCCATTTCTCCGTGAATTTAATACACTGGATGCATGCTGGATAGCGGTCGATGTGTGGAGTAATAGTAGTAGATGCAGGCAGGAGTCGGTCTACTAATCTTGGACGTGATGCCTATATAATGATCATTGCCTGGATATCGTCATGATTATTTGAAGTTTTATCAATTGCCCAATAGTAATTCGTTTACCCATTGAGGGAGTCCTGGATTAGGGGGTCCTCGGGTGTCCGGTCTATTCGGTATGGGCCGGACTGATGGGCCGTGAAGATAAATCAGAAGACTATCCCCCGTGTCCGGGTAGGACTCCTATAGGCATGGATAGCAAGTTTGATGTCCGGATGTACTATTTCCTTCCTCTGCAAACCGACTCTGTACAACCCTAGGCCCCTCCGGTGTTTATATAAACCAGAGGGTTTAGTCCGTAGAGGCTATCAGAATAATCATAGGATAGACAGCTAGGGTTTAGCCATTACGATCTTGAGGTAGATCAACTCTTGTAACCCCTATACTCATCGAATACAATCAAGCAGGACGTAGGGTTTTACCTCCTTTAAGAGGGCCCGAACCTGGGTAAACATCGTGTCCCCATTGTCCCTTGTTACCATTGATCCTTAGACTCTCAACTTGGGCCCCCCTACCCGAGATCTGCCGGTTTTGACACCGACATTGGTGCTTTCATTGAGAGCTGCGCTATGCAGTCACGAGAAGCGATCTATGGCTCGCCTTGTCATCAACAACAATATCACTTCTGGAAGGAGCCTAACTTCAGGAAAGGTCTTCCAGCTCAGCGGTTTCGCCGTGGGTGCCCGCACGGCCATCAAGCCGGCAGCGTCCCCCATGATAGCCAAACACCACCCCTGCATCGGTCTCGAATACTCCGAAAAGATGGATCCGGCAGACATATTGTCCTTAAATGAGCTGCTAGATCGCATCGCCGCCTTGGGGCTCTCAACAGACTATGATCGGATCGGGCTTAAACCTGATCAGAGGGAAATCAATCTCCCGCCGATCACCCACCTGGTAGCGGTTGTCGAGGAACGAGCCGAAAACACTTCTTCCCCTAAGTTAAAGACCGGCTATGTTCAGATCTTCGAACCCCTTGAGTCGGACACCCTCCCTTTGGATGAGACTTCACGTCCCCCGAACTCAGGGTCGGACATAAGGTCCGAAGAACACTTGGATCTTCCCTGACCCGAACTGGTGACCTCGGAGATTTTACAGGCTCCGGATACAATCTTGGGTCGGGATTTGTGTTTTAACCCACCCACCCACCACAGTCAATACTCCCCAAGTAATTCAGGCCCTCCAGACATACATGATCTGATGTATGTACGGCAGCAACCTCAGGAAATGGTCCATCACTTTTGGGCCAGGTTCCTACTTGTCAAAAACAAGATTAAAGATTGTTGCGACGACGATGCAGTCTCGGTCTTTCATCGTAATTATACCGACGAGGGAATTCGAAATGCCCTCAACCGCCATTGCATACAGAGTTTCATGGAAATATCGCACGTAGTACGGAAGTACTGCGCGATGGAAAGTACTTGGAGGGCCCAAAAAACTCAATTAGAACTTGCTGTTAAGCAGTGCACTGCCTGGGCAAAAAGGATACACCCTTACGAGGCATCCGACCATAAGCCCGTCGGCAAGAAAAACAAACCCTCTACGGGATACATGTCCGTTCTTGACGAACTCCTCGACAGGCCATGTCCGGTACATACGACGCCGAGCACTGACTCAACTAACAGCCTTCGGCGTGTTGGGTACTCCCACAGGTAGCTAAAAGCAGGGAGGCCATCCTCACCACCACCACTCCAGAGAAGCATTCTCTGGAGGATGACGATTTTAACGTCCTTATGGTCTTTGATACGTCTCCGTCGTAGCTACTTTTCCAAACACTTTTGCCCTTGTTTTGGACTCTAACTTGCATGATTTGAATGGAACTAACCCGGACTGACACTGTTTTCAGCAGAATTTCCATGGTGTTATTTATGTGCAGAAACAAAAGTTCTCGAAATGACCTGAAACTCCACGGAACATCTATTTGGAAAATAAGAAAAATACTGGAAGAAAAATCCACGTTAGGGGGGCCACACCCTGCCCACGAGGGTGGGGGCGCGCCCCCCTACCTCGTGGGCCCCCTGACGCTCCACCGACCTCAACTCCAACTCCATATATTCACTTTCGTGGAGAAAAAAACAGAGAGAAGGATTCATCACGTTTTACGATACGGAGCCGCCGCCAAGCCCTAAAACCTCTCGGGAGGGCTGATCTGGAGTCCGTTCGGGGCTCCGGAGAGGGGGATTCGTCGCCGTCATCATCATCAACCATCCTCCATCACCAATTTCATGATGCTCACCGCCGTGCATGAGTAATTCCATCGTAGGCTTGCTGGACGGTGATGGGTTGGATGAGATCTATCATGTAATCGAGTTAGTTTTGTTAGGGTTTGATCCCTAGTATCCACTATGTTCTGAGATTGATGTTGCTATGACTTTGCTATGCTTAATGCTTGTCACTAGGGCCCGAGTGCCATGATTTCAGATCTGAACCTATTATGTTTTCATGAATATATGTGAGTTCTTGATCCTATCTTGCAAGTCTATAGTCACCTACTATGTGTTATGATCCGGCAACCCCGAAGTGACAATAATCGGGACCACTCCCGGTGATGACCATAGTTTGAGGAGTTCATGTATTCACTATGTGCTAATGCTTTGTTCCGGTACTCTATTAAAAGGAGGCCTTAATATCCCTTAGTTTCCGCTAGGACCCCGCTGCCACGGGAGGGTAGGACAAAAGATGTCATGCAAGTTCTTTTCCGTAAGCACGTATGACTATATTCGGAATACATGCCTACATTACATTGATGAACTGGAGCTAGTTCTGTGTCACCCTATGTTATGATTGTTACATGATGAACCGCATCCGGCATAATTCTCCATCACCGATCCAATGCCTACGAGCTTTTCACATATTGTTCTTCGCTTATTTACTTTTCCGTTGCTACTGTTACAATCACTACAAAACCCAAAAATATTACTTTTGCTATCGTTACCGTTACTTCCATATTACTTTGCTACTAAATACTTTGCTGCAGATATTAAGTTATGCAGGTGTGGTTGAATTGACAACTCAACTGCTAATACTTGAGAATATTCTTTGGCTCCCCTTGTGTCGAATCAATAAATTTGGGTTGAATACTCTACCCTCGAAAAATGTTGCGATCCCCTATACTTGTGGGTTATCAAGACTATTTTCTAGCGCCGTTGCCGGGGAGCATAGCTCTATTCTTTGAGTCACTTGGGATTGATATCTGCTGGTCACTATGAAGAACTTGAAAGACGCTAAGACAACAATTTATCCCTCAACTACGAGGGGAGGTAAGGAACTATCATCTAGCTCTGCACTTGATTCACCTTCTGTTTTGAGTAAGCTTGTGACACCTAAACCTGCTTCTGCTATTCGTTCTGATATGTCTCATGTTATTGATGATGCCACTTCTGCTATGCATGATACTTATGATGAAACTACTTCCATGCTTGATACTACTGTGCCACTTAGTGAATTTCTTGATGAACAAATTGCTAGGGTTAGAGAGAAAGAAATTATTGAAACTGATTATATTGATGAAAGTGACGATGAAGACTCGCCTGTTATTCCTGAGGGTTATGTTTTTGACAAAGAAGCTGCTTTAGCTATTTTAGCTTGTAAAGATAGATATGAGCTCAAGAGGTTATTAGCTAAATGGAGGCAGCAATCTCTTAATGCTAGAATGAAACCTGACCCTGCTTTTGCTACTTCACCTATCTGTGTTGCTGATAAGGATTATGAATTCTCTGTTGATCCTGATATAATTACTTTGGTTGAATCTAATCCTTTTCATGGCTATGAATTTGAAACTGTTGTGGCACATCTTACTAAATTAAATGATATAGCCACCTTGTTCACTAATGATGAGAGATCTCGCTATCTTTATATCCTTAAAATATTTCCGTTCTCATTAAAGGGTGATGCTAAGATATGGTTTAGTTCTCTTGATCCTGGTTGTGTGCGTAGTCCCCAGGATATGATTTATTACTTCTCTGCTAAATATTTCCCTGCTCATAAGAAACAAGCTGCTTTAAGGGATATATATAATTTTGTGCAAATTGAAGAAGAGAGTCTCCCACAAGCTTGGGGAGGCTTCTCAAGTTACTTAATGCTTTGCCTGATCATCCTCTCAAGAAAAATGAAATACTTGATATCTTTTATAATGGACTAACCGATGCTTCCAGAGGTTACCTGGATAGTTGTGCTGGTTCTGTTTTCAGGGAAAGAACACCGGATGAAGCTGAAATTCTATTGAACAATATGTTGACAAATGAAAATAATTGGACACTTCCTGAGCCTATTCCTAAACCAACTCCGAAGAAGAGAGGTGTTCTATTTCTCAGTCCTGAAGATATGCAAGAGGCAAAGAAATCTATGAAAGAAAAAGGTATTAAAGCTGAAGATGTTAACAATTTACCTCCTATTGAAGAAATACATGGTCTTAATCTACCGCCTGTTGAAGAAACTCATGGTCTTGATAACCCAACACAGGTAGTAAAGGTAAATTCTCTCTATAGATTTGATGAAGGTGATATTCCTCATTATAAGTCTGCTAGACAATGCTTAGGAGAGTTTGCATAATTTTATTGTCAAACAAGAAAACTTCAATGCTTATTTTGGTAGACAATTGAAATACAATTCCGATACGCTTGAACACTTGGGTGATTATATGTCTAGAGTTAAAGGTGAACTCAAACTCATTACTAAACATGCTTCTATGGTTACCACTCAAGTAGAACAAGTACTTAAGGCTCAAAATGATTTGCTCAATGAAATGAATAGTAAGAAAAATGATTATGCTGTTAGAGTGGCTACTAGAACTGGTAAAATGACTCAGGAACCTTTGTATCCTGAAGGCCACCCTAAGAGAATTGAGCAAGATTCTCAGAGAAATAATATTGATGCACCTAGTCCTTCTAAAAAGAAGAAAAAGAAAAATGATAGGACTTTGCATGCTTCTAGTGAACCTATTGCTGAACCACCTGAGAATCCAAGTGATATCTCTATTTCTGATGCTGAAACACAATCTGGTAATGAACATGAACCTAATGAAAATGTTAATGATGATGCTCAACCTAGTAATGATAATGATATAGAAATTGAACCTGCTATTGATCTTGATAACCCACAATCAAAGAATCAATGTTATGATAAGAGAGACTTTGTTGCTAGGAAACATGGTAAAGAAAGGGAACCTTGGGTTCAGAAACCCATGCCTTCCCCCCCAAACCATCCAAGAAAAAGGATGATGAGGATTTTGAGCGCTTTGCTGAAATGATTAGACCTATCTTTTTGCGTATGCGATTGACTGACATGCTCAAAATGAATCCTTATGCTAAGTATATGAAAGATATTGTTACTAATAAAAGAAAGATACCAGAAGCTGAGATTTCCACCATGCTTTCTAATTATACTTTTAAGGGTGGAATACCAAAGAAACTAGGAGATCCAGGAGTACCAACTATACCATGCTCCATTAAAAGAAACTATGTTAAAACTGCTTTATGTGATCTTGGAGCCGATGTTAGTGTTATGCCTCTCTCTTTATATCGTAGACTTGATTTGAATAAGTTGACACCTACTGAAATATCTTTGCAAATGGCTGATAAATCAACTGCTATACCTGTCGGTATTTGTGAGGATGTGCCTGTTGTGGTTGCAAACGTTACTATCTTAACGGACTTTGTTATTCTTGATATTCCTGAGTTCGATAATATGTCTATTATTCTTGGAAGACCCTTTTTGAATACTGCAGGGGCTGTTATTGATTGCAACAAAGGCAATGTCACTTTTCATGTTAATGGTAATGAGCATACGGTACACTTTCCGAGGAAACAACCTCAAGTCCACAGTATCAATTCTATTGGAAAAATTCCATCGATTATATTTGGAGGTTTCGAATTTCCTCTTCCTATTGTCAAGAACAAATATGATATTCTTATTATTGGGGATGTGCATATCCCCGTTGAGGTAACATAGTGTTATTCGAAATTTCTCCGGTTCCGTGTTATTCGGAATGAGTTTGTTAACAAGACCTGATCAACCTTGTTAGTGGATTCCTTTTGATGAGCATGAGATGGATGAAATTAGAAGGCACAACCTTCTGTACCCTCTTTCTACTTTCTGTTATTTAGTTGAAATAAAGTAAAAATAGCATTTTTTCTGTCCGTTTTCTGATTTATCTGTGCAATATAAAAATACCCTGAAAATAAAAGTTCTCCAAATGCCCTGAAAATGGAGTATGTTTTTTTCTAGAATATTTGAGAATATCTGGCACTGAGAACACAGCAGGAGGGGCAAGCACCTGGCCACGAGGGTGGAGGGCGCGCCCTACCCCCTGGGCGCGCCCCCTGCCTCGTGGGCCCATGGTGGCCCCCCTCCACTTATTCCTGCACCCACACACTTCTTTTTCCTCCCACAAACACCAATATCCAGCTCAAGCACGAGTTCAAGCTCATTTTGCTGCAATTTTTGATCTCTTTGCTCAAAGCACCTCTCACAAAATTGCTTGGGGGGATTGTTCCTTGGTATGTGACTCCTCCATTGGTACAATTAGTTTTTTTTCTAGTGCTTTATTCATTGCAAATTTGTGCTGCCTAGGTGACCATGTTCTTGAGCTTGCATGTCAAATTTATATGGTTCCAAGTAGTTCTAATGCATGATACAGGCTCTAGGCACTTGTAGGAGTAGTTGATATCAATTTTGTTGAGTGTGGTTTACTTTTGTTTGAAGTTACTAAAAATTTCAGAAATTTTTCAGAGGAAGAAATATGCTTAGGAAAATGTTCCAAGGTGGTTCTTCAAGGAAGCAAGGACCCAGGCTTGCAATGCGTGATGCTGACGATGAGCCACCAAGGGACGCTCCAGTGCGGCCTTGTGAATGGCCTTCAGAAAATTTTATGGATCGAGCGGGAATCAAGGAAGAATTTAACGCATATTTGCGTAACGCTGATCTTGTGAGCTTCGAGGCAGAGAAGTGCAGCCAATACCACTATCTCACTAGTTCATTTGTGAGGAGGTTTGAATTTTCATCTTCACGTAATTCCCCAACTGTCCTGTTTGATCTTTATGAAAAATCTTATACTATGGACTTAGAGGATTTTACCACTGCTTGCAAACTTCCACAATGGGGTAGTGCTAGTGAACCCCGCAAATCTGAATTTAGAAATTTTCTTGCTAGTATAACTGTGGGGGAATCTAGAGATATAGCACAAGCTACCATAGGGAGCACTCATTTTCCTGCTATACATTATTTTGCTCTCTTCATAGGTAGGTGCATAAATGGTAAAGATGAAGCATGTCATATGTGTGTCCCTGACCTTAGTATTCTTAGGAGTGCTGTGTTAGGAGACAAATCTTATAATTTGGGAGCCATTGCTGCACGTAGGTTGCATCATAATAGATTTAGTGGAGATTTCTTTGGGGGAATTTATGCAACCCGCTTAGCTGATTTTCTTGGTGTGGACATTCGTGAGGATGATATTGACTCGCCTCCTACTTATTTAGACTATAATGCTATGGTCCACCACCAGTTTGTCGAGAGGAATGAATCACCTCTCCGGTATCGCTTAATCTTTGACAGACGTTGTGCTGTCCATGTTACTCTCCATGCTCCTGCCTTCTTTGATTATCAGGCAAAAGGAAGATATGTTATTACCAGGGAGGAGGCAGATGAGTACGAGAGGAGGGCGGAGGGCGCTCGTCGCCACGTTGCAGCTCAGGAGGCGATAGCCGCTGCATCTCAGTACGACCCCGGCTACAACTACGGGTACCCGCCAGGCCATCCATGGCAATGAACCAACTTAGGCCAAAAGCCTAAGCTTGGGGGAGTACGTATTTCCCACCGACATTACATTTATGTTCAAACACTCATTGCTAGATGTCGGTGCTCATACTCTTTCACTGTAACATCCATGCTAGTTTATTTTCTTTTTCCTGCTTTCTTCTTGTGTGTTTGATAAACTTTAAGAAAAACCAAAAAAATAAGTTGTAACTTTTAGTAGTAATAATTAAAAAGAAAACCCAAAAAGATTTCCTGTTTTTCTTTTTGCTTGTTGGGAGCTTTCCCGTGTAAATAGTTTTATTTCTTTTCTTTGGGGGTCGATAGGAGAAGACCATAATTAAATTGTTGAAGTGGCTCTTATATGCATTATTGTTGATTTAACCAAGAGCCCATATTGCCTTGTCTTCTCCTGTTTATTGAATGCTCGCAGATTCCAGCTTAGTCCAATGCACGTGCACTCTTATTATTATTCACTTCGTTTGGTCGTGCAAGTGAAAGGCAATTATGACGATATATGATGGACTGACTGAGATGAGAAAAGCTGGTATGAACTCGACCTATCTTGTTTTTGTAAATATGATGAGTTCATCGTTCCTGATTCAGCCTATTATGAATAAACATGTTTGCAATGACAATTAGATATCATAGTTGCTTGTGCCATGCTTGATTAGCTATGAGTTATAATGGTTTACCTTGCGTGCCAACATGCTATTAAAATGGTTGTGATGTGGTATAGTGGGGTGGTATCCTCCTTTGAATGATTTAAGTGACTCGACTTGGCACATGTTCACACATGTAGTTGAAACAAAATCAACATAGCCTTCACGATATTTATGTTCATGATGGAATATATCCTACTCGTGCTTGTACTCAATGTCTATTAATTTTAATGCATGTTCATGACTGTTGTCGCTCTCTAGTTGGTCGCTTCCCAGTCTTTTGCTAGCCTTCACTTGTACTAAGCGGGAATACTGCTTGTGCATCCAATCCCTTAAACCCCAAAGTTATTCCATATGAGTCCACTATACCTTCCTATATGCGGTATCTACCTGCCGTTCCAAGTAAATTTGTATGTGCCAAACTCTAAACCTTCAAATAAACATTCTGTTTTGTATGCTCGAATAGCTCATGTATCAACTAGGGATGCCCTTATCTTCCATGCTAGGCGGGTTATTCTCAAGAGGAGTGGACTCCGCTCCTCATTCACAAGAAAATGGCTGGTCACCGGGATGCCCTGTCCCATGCTTTATGCAAACTAAATCAAAATAATTGCAAACAAAACTCCCCCTGGGACTGTTGCTAGTTGGAGGCACTCGTTGTTTCGAGCAAGCCATGGACTGATGCTTGTTGGTGGAGGGGGAGTATAAACTTTACCATTCTGTTTGGGAACCGCCTATAATGTGTGTAGCATGGAAGATATCGCCATCTCTTGGTTGTTATGTTGACAATGAAAGTATGCCGCTCAAAATATTATTTATCTCTATTTCAAAACCGAGCTCTGGCACCTCTACAAATCCCTGCTTCCCTCTGCGAAGGGCCTATCTATTTACTTTTATGTTGAGTCATCACCCTCTTATTAAAAAGCACTAGCTGGAGAGCGCAACTGTCATTTGCATTCATTACTATTAATTTATATTGGGTATGACTATGATTGGATCTCTTTTACCATGAATTACAATGTCTAGTCAGTCCTTGATCTTTAAAGGTGCTCTGCATTTATGTTTTGCGGTCTCAGAAAGGGCTAGCGAGATACCATCCTGTTATATCATATCATGATTGTTTTGAGAAAGTGTTGTCATCCGAGATTTATTATTATGGCTCGCTAGTTGATTATGCCATTGACATGAGTAAGCATGAGACCTAAGAGTTATTGTGAATGTGGTTAGTCATAATCTTTGCTGAAAACTTGAATGCTGGCTTTACATATTTACAACAACAAGAGCAAACAGAGTTTGTAAAAGTTTTTCTTTATCACTTTCAGTTTATCAACTGAATTGCTTGAGGACAAGCAAAGGTTTAAGCTTAGGGGAGTTGATACGTCTCCGTCGTATCTACTTTTCCAAACACTTTTGCCCTTGTTTTGGACTCTAACTTGCATGATTTGAATGGAACTAACCCGGACTGACGCTGTTTTCAGCAGACTTTCCATGGTGTTATTTATGTGCAGAAACAAAAGTTCTCGGAATTACCTCAAACTCCACGGAACATCTATTTGGAAAATATAAAAAATACTGGAAGAAAAATCCACGTCAGGGGGCCCACACCCTGCCCACGAGGGTGGGGGGCGCACCTACCCCCCTAGGGTGCGCCCCCTACCTCGTGGGCCCCCTGACGCTCCACCGACCTCAACTCCAACTCCATATATTCACTTTCGGGGAGAAAAAAAATCAGAGAGAAGGATTCATCGCGTTTTACGATACGGAGCCGCCACCAAGCCCTAAAACCTCTCGGGAGGGCTGATCTGGAGTCCGTTCGGGGCTCCGGAGAGGGGGGTTCGTCGCCGTCGTCATCATCAGCCATCCTCCATCACCAATTTCATGATGCTCACCGCCGTGCGTGAGTAATTCCATCGTAGGCTTGCTGGAAGGTGATGGGTTGGATGAGATCTATCATGTAATCGAGTTAGTTTTGTCAGGGTTTGATCCCCAGTATCCACTATGTTCTGAGATTGGTGTTGCTATGACTTTGCTATGCTTAATGCTTGTCACTAGGGCCCGAGTGCCATGATTTCAGATATGAACCTATTATGTTTTCATGAATATATGTGAGTTCTTGATCCTATCTTGCAAGTCTATAGTCACCTACTATGTGTTATGATCCGGCAACCCCGAAGTGACAATAATCGGGACCACTCCCGGTGATGACCATAGTTTGAGGAGTTCATGTATTCACTATGTGCTAATGCTTTGTTCCGGTACTCTATTAAAAGGAGGCCTTAATATCCCTTAGTTTCTGCTAGGACCCCGCTGCCACGGGAGGGTAGGACAAAAGATGTCATGCAAGTTCTTTTCCATAAGCACGTATGACTATATTTGGAATACATGCCTACATTACATTGATGAATTGGAGCTAGTTCTGTGTCACCCTATGTTATGATTGTTACATGATGAACCGCATTCGGCATAATTCTCCATCACAGATCCAATGCCTACGAGCTTTTCACATATTGTTCTTCGCTCATTTACTTTTCCGTTGCTACTGTTACAATCACTACAAAGCCCAAAAATATTACGTTTGCTATCGTTACCGTTACTTCCATATTACTTTGCTACTAAATACTTTGCTGCAGATATTAAGTTATGCAGGTGTGGTTGAATTGACAACTCAACTGCTAGTACTTGAGAATATTCTTTGGCTCCCCTTGTGTCGAATCAATAAATTTGGGTTGAATACTTTACCCTCGAAAACTGTTGCGATCCCCTATACTTGTGGGTTATCAGTCTTCGAGACTTTCTCTTCAAAAAATCGGCGTAAGAGGGCACACCGCGACCTCGCCGAAGTTCACCAAGTAATTGAAGTGAGCCCATGGAACAACGCGGCAATAACCTTCACAACTGATGATGAACCAAGGGCCCGATCAGTCCGAGCACCCGCCGCCTTAGTTCTAAACCCCATTGTGGACGGCTTTCGACTTACCAAAGTGCTCATCTACGGTGCCAGTGGGCTTAACCTCATCTACGAGGACACGCTCGACAAAATGCAGATTGATAGAACACGCGTCGAGCAAAGCAGTACCACCTTTCGAGGCATCATCCCAGTCGAGAAGCACGATGTTCGGGGAGAATCAAACTTGACGTAGTATTCCGCACGCCTGAAAATTATAGGTCGGAGGAGTTGCTCTTTCACATTGCTCCCTTCAACAGCAGATACCACGCCCTTCTAGGGCGGGGCGCTTTTCTATGCTTCCAAGATGTACCCCATTATGCATACATGAAGCTTAAAATGTTGGGGAACGTAGCAGAAATTCAAAATTTTCTACGCATCACCAAGATCAATCTATGGAGTTTACTAGCAACGAGAGGGAAGGAGTGCATCTACATACCCTTGTAGATCGCGAGCGGAAGCGTTCAAGAGAACGGGGTTGATGGAGTCGTACTCGTCGTGATCCAAATCACCGATGATCCTAGCGCCGAACGGACGGCACCTCCGCGTTCAACACACGTACGGAGCAGCGATGTCTCCTCCTTCTTGATCCAGCAAGGGGGGAGGAGAGGTTGATGGAGATCCAGCAGCACGACGGCGTGGTGGTGGAAGTAGCGGGGATCCCGGTAGGGCTTCGCCAAGCACTAACGGGAGGGAGAGGTGTCACGGGAGGGAGAGGGAGGCGCCAGGGGCTTAGGTATTGCTGCCCTCCCTCCCCCCACTATATATAGGGCCAAGGGAGAGGGGGGGCGCAGCCTTGGCCCTTCCTCCAAGGAAGGGTGCGGCCAGGGAGGAGTCCTTCCTCCCCAAGGCACCTCGGAGGTGCCTTCCCCCTTTAGGACTCTCCCTTTTTCTTATCTCTTGGCGCATGGGCCTCTTGGGACTGGTGCCCTTGGCCCATATAGGCCAAGGCGCACCCCCTACAGCCCATGTGCCCCCCGGGGCTGGTGGACCCCCTTGGTGGACCCCCGGACCCGTTTCGGCACTCCGGGTACAATACCGATAAAGTGCGAAACTTTTCCGGCGACCAAAATAAGACTTCCCATATATAAATCTTTACCTCCGGACCATTCCGGAACTCCTCGTGACGTCCGGGATCTCATCCGGGACTCCGAACAACTTTCGGGTTACCGCATAATAATATCTCTATAACCCTAGCGTCACCGAACCTTAAGTGTGTAGACCCTACGGGTTCGGGAGACAGGCAGACATGACCGAGACGACTCTCCGGTCAATAACCAATAGCGGGATCTGGATACCCATGTTGGCTCCCACATGCTCCTCGATGATCTCATCGG
Source organism: Triticum aestivum (assembly GCF_018294505.1). Lineage (NCBI taxonomy): Eukaryota > Viridiplantae > Streptophyta > Magnoliopsida > Poales > Poaceae > Triticum > Triticum aestivum. The sequence continues at coordinate 381,086,298 of NC_057814.1, read as the reverse complement.
ATGAACCACGATGTCGAGGATTCAATCAATCCCGTATACAATTCCCTTTATCAATCGGTATGTTACTTGCCCGAGATTCGATCGTCGGTATCCCGATACCTTGTTCAATCTCGTTACCGGCAAGTCTCTTTACTCGTTCCGTAACACATCATCCCGTGATCAACTCCTTGGTCACATTGTGCACATTATGATGATGTCCTACCGAGTGGGCCCAGAGATACCTCTCCATTTACACGGAGTGACAAATCCCAGTCTCGATTCGTGCCAACCCAACAGACACTTTCGGAGATACCTGTAGTGCACCTTTATAGCCACCCAGTTACGTTGTGACGTTTGGTACACCCAAAGTATTCCTACGGTATCCGGGAGTTGCACAATCTCATGGTCTAAGGAAATGATACTTGACATTAGAAAAGCTCTTAGCAAACGAACTACACGATCTTGTGCTAGGCTTAGGATTGGGTCTTGTCCATCACATCATTCTCCTAATGATGTGATCCCGTTATCAACGACATCCAATGTCCATGGTTAGGAAACCGTAACCATCTATTGATCAACGAGCTAGTCAACTAGAGGCTTACTAGGGACATGGTGTTGTCTATGTATCCACACATGTATCTGAGTTTCCTATCAATACAATTTTAGCATGGATAATAAACGATTATCGTGAACAAGGAAATATATTAATAACCTATTTATTATTGCCTCTAGGGCATATTTCCAACAGTCTCCCACTTGCACTACAGTCAATAATCTAGTTCACATCACCATGTGATTAACACTCACAGGTCACATCACCATGCGACCAACACCCAAGAGTTTACTAGAGTCAACAATCTAGTTCACATCTCTATGTGATTAACACTCAATGAGTTCTGGTTTGATCATGTTATGCTAGTGAGAGAGGTTATTAGTCAACGGGTCTGAACCTTTCAGATCCGTGCGTGCTTTACGAATATTTATGTCATCTTGTGGATGCTACCACGCGCTACTTGGAGCCATTTCAAATAACTGCTCTACTATACGAATCCGGTTTACTACTCAAAGTCATCCGGATTAGTGTCAAAGTTCGCATCGACGTAACCCTTTACGACGAACTCCTTTTCACCTCCATAATTGAGAAGATTCCTTAGTTCACTAGATACTAAGGATAAGTTCGACCGCTGTCATGTGATCCATTCCCAGATCACTATTGTACCCCTTGACCAACTCATGGCAAGGCACACTTCATGTGCGGTACACAGCATAGCATACTATAGAGCCTACATCTAAAGCATAGGGGACGACCTTCGTCCTTTCTCTCTCTTCTGCTGTGGTCAGGTCTTGAGTCTTACTCAATACTCACACCTTGTAACACAGCCAAGAACTCCTTCTTTGCTGATCTATTTTGAACTCTTTCAAAATCATGTCAAGGTGTGCGTTCTTTGAAATTATCATCGGGCGTCTTGATCTATCTCTATGGATCTTGATGCCCAATATGTAAGCAGCTTTATCCAGGTCTTCCTTTGAAAAACTCCTTTCAAACAACCCTTTATGCTTTCCAGAAATTTTACATCATTTCGGATCAACAATATGTCATTCACATATACTTATCAGAAATGTTGTAGCGCTCCCACTCACTTTATTGTAAATACAAGTTTCTAACAAACTTTGTATAAACCCAAAAACTTTGATCACTCCATCAAAGCGTATATTCTGACTCCGAGATGCTTGCTCTAATCCATGGAAGGATCGCTGGAGCTAGCATACCTTTTAGCATCCTTAGGATCGACAAAACCTTTCTGATTGTATCACATACAACCTTTCCTTACGAAAACTGGTAAGGAAACTTGTTTTGACATCCATCTGCCAGATTTCATAAATGCAGCTAATGCTAACATGATTCCGACGGACTTAAGCATCGCTACGGATGAGAAAATCTCATCGTAGTCAACTCCTTGAACTTGTGGAAATACTCTTTGCCACAAGTCGAGCTTCATAGACGGTAACATTACCGTCCACGTCCGTCTTCTTCTTAAAGATCCATTTATCTCGGATTTCATGGCTTTTAACCATTTGTCGGAATATGGGCCCACCATCGCTTCTCCATAGCTCGTAGGTTCAGTATTGTCTAACAACATGATATCTAAGACAGGATTACCGTACCACTCAGGAGTAGTACATATCCTTGTCGACCTACGAGGTTTGGTAGTGACTTGATCCGAAGTTTCATGATCACTATCATAAGCTTCCACTTCAATTGGTATAGGTGCCACAGGAACAACTTCCTGTGCCCTGCTACACACTAGTTGAAGTGACGGTTCAATAACCTTATCAAGTCTCCACCATCCTCCCACTCAATTCTTTCGAGAGAAACTTTTCCTCGAGAAAGGACTCGTTTCTAGAAGCAATTACTTTTGCTTCCAGATCTGAAATAGGAGGTATACCCAACTGTTTTGGGTTTTCTATGAAGATGCATTTATCCGCTTTGGGTTCGAGCTTATCAGCCTGAAACTTTTTCACATAAGCATCGCAGCCCCCAACTTTTAAGAAACGACAACTTAGGTTTCTCTAAACGGTGTCGTCTCAACGGAATTGCGTGGTGCCCCTTTTTAAAGTGAATGCGGTTGTCTCTAATGCCTAACCCATAAACGATAGTGGTAATTCGATAAGAGACATCATGGTATGCACCATATCCAATAGGGTGCAGTTATGATGTTCGGACACACCATCACACTGTGGTGTTCCAGGCGGTATTAATTGTGAAACACTTTCCACAATGTCTTAATTGTGTGCCAAACTCGTAACTCAGATACTCATCTCTATGATCATATCACAAACATTTTATCCTCTTATCACGACGATCTTCAACTTCACTCTGAAATTACTTGAACCTTTCAATAATTCAGACTTGTGTTTCATCAAGTAAATATTCTCAGCATCTACTCAAATCATCTGTGAAGTAAGAACATATCGATATCCACTGCGTGCCTCAGCACTCATTGGACTGCACACATCAAATGTATTACTTCCAACAAGTTGCTCTCTTGTTCCATCTTACTGAAAACGAGGCCTTTCAGTCATCTTGCCCATGTGGTATGATTTGCATGTCTCAAGTGATCCAAAATCAAGTGAGTCCAAACGATCCATCTGCATGGAGCTTCTTCATGCGTTCTATACCAATATGACTAAAGTGGCAGTGCCACAAGTATGTGGTACTATCATTACTATCTTATATCTTTTGGCACGAACATGTGTATCACTGCGATCGAGATTCATTTTAGGTGCAAGACCATTGAAGGTATTATTCAAATAAACAGAGTAACCATTATTCTCCTTAAATGAATAACCGTATTGCGATAAACATAATCCAATCATGTTTATGCTCAACGCAAACACCAAATAACAATTATTTAGGTTCAACACCAATCTCGATGGTAGAGGGAGCATGCGATGCTTGATCAAATCAACCTTGGAAACACTTCCAACACATATCGTCATCTCACCTTTAGCTAGTCTCCATTTATTCCGCAGCTTTTATTTCGAGTTACTAACACTTAGCAACCGAACCGGTATCTAATACCCTGGTGCTGCTAGGAGTACTAGTAAAGTACACATTCATATAATGTATATCCAATATACTTCTGTCGACCTTGCCTGCCTTCTCATCTACCAAGTATCTAGGGTAGCTCTGCTTCAGTGACCGTTCCCCTCATTACAGAAGCACTTAGTCTCGGGTTTGGGTTCAACCTTGGGATTCTTCACTAGAGCAGCAAATGACTTGTTGTTTCATGAAGTATCCCTTTTTGCCCTTGCCCTTCTAGAAACTAGTGGTTTTACTAACCATCAACAATTGATGCTCCTTCTTGATTTCTACTTTCGCGGTGTCAAACATCGCGAGTTGCTCAAGGATCATCATCTATCCTTGATATTTATAGTTCATCACGAAGCTCTAATAGCTTGGTGGCAGTGATTATGGAGAATCATCACTATCTCATCTGGAAGATTAACTCCCACTCGATTCAAGCGATTGTAGTACTCAGACAATCTGAGTACATGCTCAACGATTGAGCTTTTCTCCCTTAGTCTTCAGGCTTAAGAAACTTGTCAGAGGTCTCATACCTCTTGACGCGGGCACTAGTCTGAAATCCCAATTTCAGTCTTCGGAACGTCTCATATGTTCTGCGACGTTTCAAAAACCGTCTTTGGTGCCACAATTCTAAACTGTTAGCATTACGCACTGAACTATCACGTAGTTATCAAAACGTGTATGTTAGATGTTCCGCAACATCTACAGACGACGCTGAGGTTCAGCACACCGAGCGGTGCATTAAGGACATAAGCCTTCTGTGCAGCAATGAGTACAATCCTTAGTTTACGGACCCAGTCCGCATAATTGCTACTACCAACTTTCAACTAAATTTTCTCTAGGAACATATCTTAAACAGTAGAACTAAAGCGCAAGCTATGACATAATTTGCAAAGACCTTTTGACTATGTTCATGATAATGAAGTTCATCTGATTATTGAACTCCCACTCAGATAGACATCCCTCTAGTCATCTAAGTGATACATGATCTGAGTCAAACTAGGCCGTGTCCGATCATCACGTGAGACGGACTAGTCATCATCGGTGAACATCTCCATGTTGATCGCATCTACTATACGACTCATGTTCGACCTTTCGGTCTCTTGTGTTCCGAGGCCATGTTTGTACATGCTAGGCTCATCAAGTCAACCTAAGTGTTTTGCATGTGTTCCGAGGCCATGTCTGTACATGCTAGGCTCGTCAACACCCGTTGTATTCGAACGTTAGAATCTATCACACCCGATCATCACGTGGTGCTTCGAAACAACGAACCTTCGCAACGGTGCACAGTTAGGGGGAACACGTCTCTTGAAATTTTAGTGAGGGATCATCTTACTTACTACCGTCGTTCTTAGCAAATAAGATGCATAACATGATAAACATCACATGCAATCAAATAGTGACATGATATGGCCAATATCATTTTGCTCCTTTGATCTCCATCTTCGGGGCACCATGATCATATTTGTCACCGGCATGACACCATGATCTCCATCATTGTGTCTTCATGAAGTTGTCACGCCAACGATTACTTCTACTTCTATGGCTAACGCGCTTAGCAATAAAGTAAAGTAATTTACATGGCGTTTATTCAATGACACGCAGGTCATATAAAAAAAATAAAGACAACTCCTATGGCTCCTGCCGGTTGTCATACTCATCGACATGCAAGTCGTGATTCCTATTACAAGAATATGATCAATCTCATACATCACATATATCATTCATCACATCTTCTGGCCATATCATATCACATAGCACATGCCGCAAAAACAAGTTAGACGTCCTCTAATTGTTGTTGCAAATTTTTACGTGGCTTGTATAGGTTTCTAGCAAGAACGTTTCTTACCTACGTAAAACCACAACGTGATATGCCAATTTCTATTTACCCTTCATAAGGACCCTTTTCATCGAATCCGTTCCGACTAAAGTGGGAGAGACAGACACCCGCTAGCCACCTTATGCAACTAGTGCATGTCAGTCGGTGGAACCTGTCTCACGTAAGCGTACGTGTAAGGTCGGTCCGGGCCGCTTCATCCCACAATGCCGCCGAAACAAGATAAGACTAGTAGCGGCAAGAAGAATTGGCAACATCTACGCCCACAACTACTTTGTGTTCTACTCGTGCATAGAAACTACACATAGACATAACTCTGAAACCACTGTTGGGGAACGTAGCAGAAATTCAAATTTTTCTACGCATCACCAAGATCAATCTATGGAGTTTACTAGCAACGAGAGGGAAGGAGTGCATCTACATACCCTTGTAGATCGCGAGCGGAAGCGTTCAAGAGAACGGGGTTGATGGAGTCGTACTCGTCGTGATCCAAATCACCGATGATCCTAGCGCCGAACGGACGGCACCTCCGCGTTCAACACACGTACGGAGCAGAGATGTCTCCTCCTTCTTGATCCAGCAAGGGGGGGAGGAGAGGTTGATGGAGATCCAGCAGCACGACGGCGTGGTGGTGGAAGTAGCGGGGATCCCGGTAGGGCTTCGCCAAGCACTAACGGGAGGGAGAGGTGTCACGGGAGGGAGAGGGAGGCGCCAGGGGCTTAGGTATTGCTGCCCTCCCTCCCCCCACTATATATAGGGCCAAGGGAGAGGGGGGGCGCAGCCTTGGCCCTTCCTCCAAGGAAGGGTGCGGCCAGGGAGGAGTCCTTCCTCCCCAAGGCACCTCGGAGGTGCCTTCCCCCTTTAGGACTCTCCCTTTTTCTTATCTCTTGGCGCATGGGCCTCTTGGGGCTGGTGCCCTTGGCCCATATAGGCCAAGGCGCACCCCCTACAGCCCATGTGCCCCCCCGGGGCTGGTGGACCCCCTTGGTGGACCCCCGGACCCCTTTCGGCACTCCGGGTACAATACCGATAAAGTGCGAAACTTTTCCGGCGACCAAAATAAGACTTCCCATATATAAATCTTTACCTCCGGACCATTCCGGAACTCCTCATGACGTCCGGGATCTCATCCGGGACTCCGAACAACTTTCGGGTTACCGCATAATAATATCTCTATAACCCTAGCGTCACCGAACCTTAAGTGTGTAGACCCTACGGGTTCGGGAGACAGGCAGACATGACCGAGACGACTCTCCGGTCAATAACCAATAGCGGGATCTGGATACCCATGTTGGCTCCCACATGCTCCTCGATGATCTCATCGGATGAACCACGATGTCGAGGATTCAATCAATCCCGTATACAATTCCCTTTATCAATCGGTATGTTACTTGCCCGAGATTCGATCGTCGGTATCCCGATACCTTGTTCAATCTCGTTACCGGCAAGTCTCTTTACTCGTTCCGTAACACATCATACCGTGATCAACTCCTTGGTCACATTGTGCACATTATGATGATGTCCTACCGAGTGGGCCCAGAGATACCTCTCCGTTTACACGGAGTGACAAATCCCAGTCTCGATTCGTGCCAACCCAACAGACACTTTCGGAGATACCTGTAGTGCACCTTTATAGCCACCCAGTTACGTTGTGACGTTTGGTACACCCAAAGTATTCCTACGGTATCCGGGAGTTGCACAATCTCATGGTCTAAGGAAATGATACTTGACATTAGAAAAGCTCTTAGCAAACGAACTACATGATCTTGTGCTAGGCTTAGGATTGGGTCTTGTCCATCACATCATTCTCCTAATGACGTGATCCCGTTATCAACGACATCCAATGTCCATGGTTAGGAAACCGTAACCATCTATTGATCAACGAGCTAGTCAACTAGAGGCTTACTAGGGACATGGTGTTGTCTATGTATCCACACATGTATCTGAGTTTCCTATCAATACAATTTTAGCATGGATAATAAATGATTATCGTGAACAAGGAAATATATTAATAACCTATTTATTATTGCCTCTAGGGCATATTTCCAACATAAAATGCCAGGGCCCAATGGAATAATCACAGTTACGAGTGATCCGGATAAAGCACTCCGTGCCGAAAACAAAACCGCATCCTTGGCCCTCGAGGCACGCTCCGAAGCCTTTGCGGCCGAAGAAATAACCACCCTATGATCCACGGTGGACAAGGATGATGTGATTCTCGGTAAGAGACCTAAATCCACCTCTTTCAAGCGAGCAGATGAAATAGTTAAATTTCAAGTGCACCCGGCGGATCCTAATAAAACATCGTCCATCGGAGCACAGCTGGATCTGATGGTAGACGCCGCCTTACGCGCGTTCCTACGTGAAAATTGGGATATCTTTGCCTGGCACCCTTCGGACATGCCCGGGATCCCATGTAGACTGGCCGAGCACAGCCTCAACATAATCAAGGGGTTCAAACCAGTCAAGCAAACGTTGCGGCAATTTTTCTGACCCAAATGACAAGCTATGGGGGAGGAACTAGCCAAACTACTCGAGGCCGGGTTCATCAGAGAAATCAAACACCCGGATTGTTGGCTAGCCAACTTGGTCATGGTGCCGAAGAAGGATAAATCTTGGCGCCTTTGTGTCGATTTCAAAGACCTCAATAAGGCTTGCCCTAAATACCATTTCCCATTGCCCCGCATTGACCAGATCATTGATGCGACCGCGAGACATGACTCATTGTGTTTCCTTAACGCTTACTCCGGATACCATCAAATTAAAATGAAGGAGTCCGACTAGGCTGCAACGGCGTTCATCACCCTGTATGGGCCTTTCTGTTTCAACACTATGCCTTTTGGGCTTAAAAACGCTGGTGCCACTTACCAACGCATGATTCAAACATGCTTGGAAAAACAAGTCGGCAAGACAGTAGAAGCCTATGTGGACGACGTGGTCATCAAGACTAAACACGTTGAATCACTGGTGGACGATCTCCGACTCACATTTGACCACCTCCGAACATACGACATACAGCTCAATCCGGAAAAATGCGTCTTCGGCGTTCCAACTGGAAAGCTATTAGGGTTCATTGTCTCCCATAGAGGAAGTGAAGCAAACCCAGCTAAAATATGAGCCTTGTCGCAATTGGCTACGCCAATAGACCTAAAACAGGTCCAAAAGCTAGTAGGGTGCGTAGCGGCCTTGAGCCGCTTTATCTCCAGATTATGAGAAAAAGCATTACCACTTTATAGACTACTCAGACGCATCAAAAACTTTGAATGGACGGAAGCGGCCACAACCGGATTGGAAGAAATAAAAACCTTATTAGCAAGCAATCCAATCCTAGCTGCCCCAAGTGTTGGCGAGCCTATGCTGCTTTATATCTCCGCAACTCACCAGGTAGTGAGCGCCATACTCGTCGTCGAGCGAGGGGATGAGGGACATAAATTCCCCATGCAAAAGCCAGTGTATTACGTATCGGAGGTCCTTGCACCATGGAAATCCCGATACCCTCACTACCAAAAGATAGCTTACGCGGTCTTTATGGCATCCCGAAAACTTCGACACTATTTTCAAGAGTGTTCGATCACGGTGGCATCCGAAGTACCACTTAACGACATTATAAACAATAGGGACTCCACTGGCCACATAGCTAAATGGGCCATTGAGCTCTTACCATTTGAAATAACATACAAGGCACGCCGAGCTATTAAATCTCAGGTGCTGGCTGACTTCATCGCAGAGTGGACGGAAGCCGAGCTCCCCAAAGAGTACAGTTCCTACTCCAACTGGATCATGTACTTCGACGGCTCTAAAATGCTAGCCATACTGGGGGCTCGCGTCATCTTTACATCCCCTACAGGGGACATAGTCCGCTATGTGTGGCAAATCATGTATACGGACTCCAATAACGCAGTCGAATACGAGGCACTTCTACATGGTCTCTGCATGGCTGTCTCCATGGGCATATAACGCCTAGAGGTGCGCGGTGACCAAACCTCGTAATATCTCAGCTAAATGGAGAGTTCGATGCAAAAGATCCAAAAATGGCGGCATATCGGAAGGCCGTATTAAAAATATCAGCTCGATTCGAGGGGCTCGAATTTCATCACGTCGCTAGAGACAGTAACCAGGTAGCAGATATACTTGCTCGCATGGGCGCCAAGCGCGACCCCGTCCCGCCTAATACCTTTGTGGAAAGGCTCTTCAAGCCATCCGTGGTATGGCAGGATGAGAGTGGAGACACCAGTACGGACCTGATCACGCCCCTAACAGCCAAACGCAATACATATATTATCGGGGGGTCGGCTATTGAAATAAGACCCTCTGCTCATGAGATCATGGCCGTTATTGCTCCTTAGACTGAACCTTTCCTGGCCTACCTTAATAGGCAGGAGCTTCCCAATGATCAAAATGAGGCCCGTCGCATAGTTCGGCGCTCTAAAGCCTACAAAGTTCATGAAGGTGAACTGTACAAGAAAAGCACTACCGGAGTTCTTCAACGGTGTATCTTCGAAGAGGAGGAACGGCAACTCTTGGCTGAAATACATTCTGGTCTGGGCGGTGGTCACGCCGCAGCTCAAGCCCTCGTAAGCAAAGCTTTCCAGACAGGTTTTTTCTGGCCAACAGCCCGAGCAGACGCACAAGCCCTTGTCCAGCATTGTGTGGGATGTCAGCTTTTCACCAACCAAAGTCATATGCCTCCCACTGCCTTAAAACAATCCCCATTACTTGGCCCTTCGTGGTTTGGGGGCTCGATATGGTCAGACCCCTTAAAGGGGGAAGCCACAAAAAGAAATATTTACTAGTTATGGTGGATAAATTCACTAAGTGGATAGAGTCCAAACCAGTAAAAATGACTGAAGCAGGACCAATGATTGACTTTATATCCGGCATGGTACACCGCTACGGTGTCCCGCACAACATATCACTGGCAATGGCTCCAATTTTACAGCTGATGAGGTGAAAAACTGGTGCGCTAAATTGAGCATTAAACTCAACTATGCATCCGTCTACCACCCTCAAACAAACGGTTAGTTAAAAGGGCCAATGGCCTGATAATGAGCGGCATTAAACCCCGACTGGTGCGCTCCCTATGGGAGTCAGATAAGCACTGGGTTGAGGAACTCGATTATGTGCTATGGGGGCTGCGGACTACACCTAATCGGACAACCGGATATACACCTTTCTTCATGGTGTACGGCGTGGAAGCTGTCCTGCCCTGCGACATTATTCATGACTCACCTCGAGTGCACATGTACGAAGAGCGAGAAGCCGAGCTCGATCGGCAGGACGACCTAGACGGTTTCGAAGAGGAGCGTGCTATTGCACAAGCCCGTTCCGCACTTTATCAACAACAGGCCAGGCGATACCAAAGCAGAGAAGTGCGGGCCAAGACTTATAATGTTGGCGAACTCGTCTTGCGTCTCCCGGGGAAGGAGAAGGATAAGCTCAAACCAAGATGGGAGGGCCCCTTCATCATCGATGAAGTTCTCACAGGAGGAGCCTATTGCCTTCGTAATGCATCGGATAATCGCCTTGAGCTGAATCCATGGAACGCTGCTCGGCTCCAACGATTCTATGGATAGTTCGGTCGCATCCTTTTTTTTGACTAGGTTCCTTTTTTCTCCTCTCCTTTTTTATTTTTTCCTTTTTATATCCCAGGGTGTGTTTGGATCTACCGAACTGTTAGGGGTACACATCTTTAAATGTATACACCCCACTATAACTTGGGGCTTCTTTGACGAAGCTTATTATTAAAAGCTTGTTGCTTACGTCGTTTGTTCTATACATCTTTTGCCATTATATGCACCTCTATGACTTAAGTTTTTGCCAAGCTGGGATGCCTCGCTCCTGTGTTTATACCCTACGTTCTCGATTGTTCGGCTAGGGTGTAAAGGGAGTACCTCTGTGATTGTTACAACCGGGTAATCCGGATCTGTACCTCAGACGGGTGAAGCTGGAAGCTAGCGTTCTTAAGGGAATAATTGGTCGGCAAGCAATGACAGATTATTTACATTTATTCTAACAAATAAGGGATAGGCTGCCCGTAACCCTATATTTCGGATCAAAGCCTAGGCATGCAGAATTAAGCATCCCGACCCAAGGAAAGTAACACTTAACGGAACTATTTTCCCTGGAAGATGTTTCTTACGTTAAATAGTAATATAACATAACTCCTCGAACAAAATTTTGTATTTTTGAGCAATATGACCGGATTGCCTGGTTTTCGGACATAATGAATGTTTATTACATTCCAACTTGGTATCTGGAAACACTCCAACCTCTTGGTTCGGAGGTTGAAGCCGAAGGCCTGCGATGACAATTTTTGACAAGTTTAGTTTGAGATAAGTTCAATGATAAAGTACATTGATACATGGAATCGAACGCCTACTCTTTATCTATGCCATCTATAAGACTGTTTAAGCTGCAGTCTTCTTGCAAATATTTCGCAACTATCATCACCTAGTCATATACCAAGTTCACGGGAATCTCTCTTCCATCCGGTCCCTGAGGTCCAACTCGGGCCATATGATTCGGATCGAGCCCGGAGTAGCGTGTTTTCACCATCACCCATGCCTCTCATGCACCTTCCCGACATGCCGACGTCTTCCATAGCTCAAAACGGTGTTGGGCACCTTTGAACAGGTTTGCCAACCCCTCCATACTTTCTGGAGGGGCATCAGATGGCCATAAGGCCTTGGCCATACTTCTCATGGCTTTCCGGGCCCTCTCATGCACCACGGACAGTTCTTTTAAATCGTCACCTCGGAATCCGGACACTTCTTCTTCTTCAGGACGCCCGGTTAACAGACCTGCAAGAACAACATTATGAGACTCTGACTTACGGGATAATACGAGTCCCTTTGATGGTTGATAGGTCATACCGAATATGCCGCCTTTCAACTTTTTGTACTCTTTTTGTGCGTCTGATAATTGAGCCTTTAAGCTCTTTATCTCCTTGGCTTGCTTATCATTTTCCTCCTCCAGTTTATTCTTTTGATCAATAGTCATCTTGACCTTCTTCATTTCCTCTAGATCTGTGGTGGCAGCATTTAGCTTTGTCTGGCTCGTTTCAAGCCCCTGGGACAATGCGTTGTTCTTCTCTTTGAGAACCTACGGTCATAACGATCCTTAAATTGGTTGGCCTAAACCGCTTTAAGTCTCGGGGGCTACTGGCATATATCTATTAAATTTACACAAACCATTACCTGCATATCTTTTGAAAACAGGTGGGCAACTCCAGCAAGTCCGTCCCGGGAGGCTCGGATATATGCATCGACGGTGCTGAGGGTAGTAAATTCCTGCTCAGTAAAAACTGGAGCACACATGGTTTCTTTGAGTCATCTATGATTCATCACACTCTCCACTTCGGAATTTGTGATGGATACGCCATCGGAATCCTCATAAGGTGGATGAGTTGGCTCGGCCTCCGTATTGGCTCTCGTCCTGGTTGATGAGCTCGGTGCCGGATTAGCTAATGCTCGGCTAGCTGGGACTTTGGACATGGTTCGCCGTATGCTCCTCCTGGAATAAAATAGGAAGAGAAATATGACAATCTGGTCTTATGCCTAGCACATATTAAAGGTTATATCTCTTTGATGAAGGAGGGGGCTCGACCGCACTCCTGGTTTCCTTTTGTTTTGAAGGCTCACCCTGCATAGATGCTACCTTCCTAGGGTCCACCCTAGATGGAGTGCGGCTCGCTGAGCGCCGATCCGATAAAGCATGATTCAGTGTGATGGGTGAGATGCAAGTGAGGGCTCCTCTTTTTGAGGATGATTTCCGAGTACTTACCTTGGAGAATGGGAGAAGGCCGGGGTAGTCGGCCATAATACCCACTTCCGAGCCGTCAAGGCTCGCCTGATAAAAAAACTCCATCATCAAACTCTATGAATATATTCGGATCCTCACGGAAGCCGGGGTCTTCATTGCGAGCATAGTTCTCTGGCTGTGGGGAGGGGCAGTGCACATTTTCGACCACCTTCCTCCATGTCTGTTTTAAGACGACCAGAACAATACGATTAGTATGCCTCGATAATGAGGAAGGACAATGTGGATAATCAAGAGACTTACCCATGCAATTGGGTAATACATGGAGAAACCTTGCCGACAATTTAAACGGGCGAACTCTTCTTTCTCCCCTTTATAAAGATTCGCCAGAATAGCAGCCAGAGCGGCTGGGGTGTCTGGACCCTCGCGCCTGTAACGAGATGCGTTGTCCTCCCCGTTGTAACACCATAAAGGAGTCACTATGGAGTGAAGGGGCTGGATGCATCGCTTTATCGCGATGGCCATAACTTCGATTATTGAGAGTTCAGAATGGGCAAGTAACCTGACCTTGCTGACCAACCTCATTACTTCCGCACTGTCTTCTTGCTTGGGACTCCGGGGGGCACCAATTGAAGCATTTGTTCAAAGGAGCACTAGAGAATTTGGGAAGTCCATGTCGAACTGGGTCCGGAAGGGGAACATCCTCTATATAAAACCATTCCGAAGTCCATTCTTCGAATGCCTTCTTGGGAGTTCCGATGAGGTAACCTGATCCGGCTATGCGCCATACTTCGGCGCCGCCCACTTCAAATATAGGGCCCCCTCGATGACGAGGGACAAGGCAAAATAACTTCCTCCATAGTTCGAATGAGCCTCACAGCCTAAGAATAGTTCGCAGAGAGAGACAAAACCCGAAATGTGCAGGATCGAACCTGGTGTGAGGTTGTGCAGTTGGATCCCGTAGAATTCCAATAGACCTCTGAGGAAGGGTGGATCGGGAATCCTAAGCCCCTCAGAAGAAACGAGACGAAGCACACCCTCTCCTCCTTGTTGGGGTTGGGGAAATTCTCTGCTAGCACATCATTGTCAATCGAGGCCAATCCCGCCCGCACGAAGACTAGGTCTGCGGGAGGGAGATATCCTTGCGTCTGAAGTCGATTCAGATGGAGGTGAGACACTGAGCAGCTTCGCCAATCACCCGCTTGAGGGCCATGAGGGCGCGAGGAAGAGCCAGGAGCACTCGCCATGTGTTGAAGTTTTTTGTGGTTTGCTCTGGTGCTCTCTGCGCGATATGGGATGGCATTGGAGTCTTACCTCCTTATATAGATGCTTCCCTTGCGTATTAAGGAGTTTATTTGTAAAAAATATGTGGACCATTCACATTCACCCGACGCGTAGAAATAGAGGCGACGGTAGGAGGGAATCGTAAAGGCAGAATATGGAGGTAAAAAACGGACTATCGTCAATCCGGACTATGATGAAGAACCCGCCTTGCAAAGCCGGATACTACATCATCACTGAAGGCAAGTTCGGGGGCTACTGAGGGAGTCCTGGATTAGGGTGTCCTCGAGTGTCCGGTCTATTCGATATGGGCCAGACTGATGGGCCGTGAAGATAAAGCAGAAGACTACCCCCCGTGTCCGGGTAGGACTCCTATAGGCGTGGACGGCAAGTTTGATGTCTGGATGTACTATTTCCTTCCTCTGCAAACTGACTCTATATAACCCTAGGCCCCTCCGGTGTGTATATAAACTAGAGGATTTAGTCCATAGAGGCTATCAGAATAATTATAGGCTAGACAACTAGGGTTTAGCCATTATGATCTCGAGTAGATCAACCCTTGTAACCCCTATACTCATCGAATACAATCAAGTAGGACATAGGATTTTACCTCCTTTAAGAGGGCCTGAACCTGGGTAAACATTGTGTCCCCATTGTCCCTTGTTACCATTGATCCTTAGACTCACAGCTTGTGCCCCCCATACTCGAGATCTGCCGGTTTTGACACCAACACCCACCGTTTGCTATTTTTCTCGAGAGAAGCCACTAGTGAAATCTACGGCCCTCGGGTCTCTTCTTTATTATATTTGCCTTTGCGATCTATTTTTATTTGCTTTTATTTCCAGATCTATATTTCAAAAATCCAAAAATACCTTGATGCAATTTATTAGTATTTATTTTATCTCGCGTTCCCGCGAGATCTATTTATCCAATCTATGATATTTTTATCCCGTCTACTTGCCAATTTCTCGTGTCGTTGCCCGAAAGGGATTGACAACCCCTTTAATATGTCGAGTTGCGAGTATTTGTTATTTGTGTGCAGGTGCCGTTCACGTAGTATTGCGTGGTTCTCCTACTAGTTCGATAACCTTGATCTCATCACTGAGGGAAATACCTACCGTTGCTGTGCTGCATCATCCCTTCCTCTTTGGGGAAATACCGACGTAGTTCAAGCAGACATCAAAAGGAATTTCTGGCGCCTTTACCGAGGAGACATCATCAACATCTACCAGGTTCCTAATCACAAATCTCATCTCCTTGCACTTTACATTATTTGCCATTTGCCTCTCATTTTCCTCTCCCCCACTTCACAAAAAATTGCCATTTTATTCGCCCTTTTTCTAGTTCGCCGTTTTTCTTGTCAGATCTGTTTTTGAGTGCAATCTTGTTGCGTAGTCACAATGACTCAAGAGAACACCAAATTGTGTGATTTCTCCAATACCAACAACAATGATTTTATTGGCACTCCGATTGCTCCTCCCGCCACTAGCGGAGTCTTGTGATATTAATACCGCTTTGCTGCATCTTGTTATGAAAGATCAATTTTTCGGTACTCCTAATGAGGATGTCGCGTCCCATCTTAACACATTCGTGGAATTATGCGATATGCAAAAGAAAAAAGATGTGGACAATGATGTTGTGAAGTTGAAATTATTTCCATTTTCTTTGCGAGATCATGCAAAAATTTGGTTTTCTTCATTGCCTCGCAATAGTATCGATTCTTGGAATAAGTGCAAAGATGCTTTTATTACTAAGTATTTTCCGCCCGCGAAAATTATTTCCCTTAGAACCCAGATCATGAATTTCAAGCAACTTGAACATGAGCATGTTGCACAATCTTGGGAAAGGATGAAATTGATGCTAAGGAATTGCCCAACTCATGGGTTAAATCTTTGGATGATCATACAAAATTTTTATGCGGGGTTTAATTTTGTTTCTCATAATCTTTTAGATTCCACCGCGAGTGGTACTTTTATGGAAGTTACTTTGGGTGAAGCCACCAAATTGCTTGATAATATTATGGCAAATTATTCACAATGGCATACCAAAAGAGCTCCTACTAGTAAAAAAGTTAATTCGGTTGAAGAAATTTCTTCTTTGAGTGAAAAAGTTGATGCTCTTATGAAATTGGTTGCTAGTAAAAAATGCTCATATTGATTTTTGTAGTGATCCGACCTCAGACGGTCAAATCTCTGTGCTTAAGTGTCATCCCTGGATCGGTAATGCTGACACACACAGTACTTGAAGGATTTATAACAGAGTGCAATCACGCACTTATTACATCGAATGTCTCAAAGAGAACTTAATACAATAAATATGGCTTAAGGCCATCTAAATAAGATAACAACGGAAGGCTTGGAATATAAAGTGAGTCCATCAACTCCAACGGCATAGCTGAGTGCACGACAACGACCTAGCGCACCTTACTCTTCATCTGAAAAGTCTGCAACATGATATGTTGCAGCCCAAAACGGGTCAGCACATGGAATATGCTGGCAATATAACACAGTAGAGCAATGGACAGAATAAATGCTATCATGATACGTCTCCGTCGTGTCTACTTTTCCAAACACTTTTACCCTTGTTTTGGACTCTAACTTGCATGATTTGAATGGAACTAACCCGGACTGACATTGTTTTCAGCAGAATGGCCATAGTGTTACTTATGCGCAGAAACAAAAGTTCTCCGAATGACCTGAAACTCCACGGAGATTATTTTTGGAAATAAAAAAATATTGGCGAAAGAATCAAGGCCAGGAGGCCCACACCCTGTCCACGAGGGTGGGGGGCGCGCCTGCCCCCCTGGGCGCGCCCCCTGCCTCGTGGGCCCCCTGGTGCTCCACCGACCTCAACTCCAACTCTATATATTCGTGTTCGGGGAAAAAAATTGGAGAAAAAGATTCATCGCGTTTTACGATACGGAGCCACCGCCAAGCCCTAAACTCTCTCGGGAGGGCTGATCTGGAGTCCGTTCGGGGCTCTGGAGAGGGGAATCCGTCGCCGTCGTCATCATCAACCATCCTCCATCACCAATTTCATGATGCTCACCGTCGTGCTTGAGTAATTCCATCGTAGGCTTGCTGGACGGTGATGGGTTGGATGAGATTTATCATGTAATCGAGTTAGTTTTGTTAGGGTTTGATCCCTAGTATCCACTATGTTCTGAGATTGATGTTGCTATGACTTTGCTATGCTTAATGCTTGTCACTAGGGCCCGAGTGCCATGATTTCAGATCTGAACCTATTATGTTTTCATGAATATATGTGAGTTCTTGATCCTATCTTGCAAGTCTATAGTCACCTACTATGTGTTATGATCCGGCAACCCCGAAGTGACAATAATCGGGACCACTCCCGGTGATGACCACAGTTTGAGGAGTTCATGTATTCACTATGTGTTAATGCTTTGGTCCGGTACTCTATTAAAAGGAGGCCTTAATATCCCGTAGTTTCGATTAGGACCCCGCTGCCACGGGAGGGTAGGACAAAAGATGTCATGCAAGTTCTTTTCCATAAGCACGTATGACTATATTCAGAATACATGCCTACATTTCATTGATGAATTGGAGCTAGTTCTGTGTCACCCTATGTTATGACTGTTACATGATGAACCGCATCCGGCATAATTCTCCATCACCGATCCAATGCCTACGAGCTTTTCACATATTGTTCTTCGCTTATTTACTTTTCCGTTGCTACTGTTACAATCACTACAAAACCCAAAAATATTACTTTTGCTACCGTTACCGTTACTTCCATATTACTTTGCTACTAAATACTTTGCTGCAGATATTAAGTTATCCAGGTGTGGTTGAATTGACAACTCAACTGCTAATACTTGAGAATATTCTTTGGCTCCCCTTGTGTCGAATCAATAAATTTGGGTTGAATACTCTACCCTCGAAAACTGTTGCGATCCCCTATACTTGTGGGTTATCAAGACTATTTTCTGGCACCGTTGCCGGGGAGCATAGCTCTATTCTTTGAGTCACTTGGGATTTATATCTGCTGGTCACTATGAAGAACTTGAAAGACGCGAAAACAAAAATTTATCCCTCAACTATGAGGGGAGGTAAGGAACTGCCATCTAGCTCTGGACTTGATTCACCTTCTATTTTGAGTAAGCTTGCGACACCTAAACCTGCTTCTGCTATTAATTCTGATATGTCGCATGTTATTGATGATGCCACTTCCGCTATGCATGATACTTATGATGAAACTACTTCTATGCTTGATACCACTGTGCCACTTGGTGAATTTCTTGATGAACAACTTGCTAGGGCTAGAGAGAATGAAATTATTGAAACTAATAATATTGATGAAAGTGATGATGAAGACTCTCCCAATAAATATGAATTGCCTGTTGTGCCTGAGGGCTATGTTATGGATGAAGAAACTGCTAGAGACTTTCTTGCTTGCAATGATAGAAGTGATCTTAAGAAATTATCAGCTAAGCTAAAACAAAAAACTCTGAATGCTAGAATGAAATATGATCCTGCTTATGCTACTTCACCTATCTTTGTTACTGATAAGGATTATGAATTCTCTGTTGATCCTGATATAATTACTTTGGTTGAGTCTGATCCTTTCTATGGCTATGAATCTGAAACTGTTGTGGCACATCTTACTAAATTAAATGATATAGCCACCCTATTCACTAATGATGAGAAAACTCGCTACTATTATATCCTTAAAATATTTCCGTTCTCATTAAAGGGTGATGCTAAGATATGGTTTAATTCTCTTTATCCTGGTTGTGTGCGTAGTCCCCAGGATATGATTTATTACTTCTCAGCTAAATATTTCCCTGCTCATAAGAAATAAGCTGCTTTAAGGGATATATACAATTTTGTGCAAATTGAAGAAGAGAGTCTCCCACAAGCTTGGGGGAGGCTTCTCCAATTACTTAATGCTTTGCCTGATCATCCTCTTAAGAAAAATGAAATACTTGATATCTTTTATAATGGACTAACCGATGCTTCCAGAGGCCACCTGGATAGTTGTGCTGGTTCTATTTTCAGGGAAAGAACACCAGATGAAGCTGAAATTCTATTGAATAATATGTTGACCAATGAAAATAATTGGACACTTCCTGAGCCTATTCTTAAACCAACTCCGAAGAAAGGGGTGTTCTATTTCTCAGTCCTGAAGATATGAAAGGGGCAAAGAAATCTATGAAAGAAAAGGGTATTAAAGCTGAAGATGTTAAGAATTTACCTCCTATTGAAGAAATACATGGTCTTAATTTACCGCTGTTGAAGAAACATATGGTTTTAATTCCCCTCCTATTGAATAAACACATGGTCTTGATAACCCGACACAGGTAGTAAAGGTAAATTCTCTCTATAGATTTGATAAAGCTGAAATCCCTCCTACTAAAATTGCTAGCCAATGCTTGGATGAGTTTGATAACTTTATTGTTAAACAAGAAAATTTTAATGCTTATTCTGGTAGACAATTAAAACAAAATGCTTATATGATTGAACACTTGGGTGATTATATGTCTAGAGTTAAAGGTGAACTTAAACTCATTAGTAAACATGCTTCTATGGTTACCACTCAAGTAGAACAAGTACTTAAGGCTCAGAATGATTTGCTCAATGAATTAAATAGTAAGAATAATGATTATGCTGTTAGAGTGGCTACTAGAACTGGTAAAATGACTCAGGAACCTTTGTATCCTGAAGGCCATCCTAAGAGAATTGAGCAAGATTCTCAGAGAAATAATATAGATGCACCTAGTCCTTCTAAAAAGAAGAAAAAGAAAAATGATAGGACTTTGCATGCTTCTAGTGAACCTATTGTAGACACTCCTGAAAATCCCAATGATATTTCTATTTCTGATGCTGAAACACAATCTGGTAATGAACATGAAACCAGTGAAAACGTTAATGAAGATGTTCATGATGATGCTCAACCTAGTAATGATAATGATGTAGAAATTGAACCTGTTGTTGATCTTGATAACCCACAGTCAAAGAATCAACGTTATGATAAGAGAGACTTTGTTGCTAGGAAACACGGTAAAGAAAGGGAACCATGGGTTCAGAAACCCATGCCTTTTCCTCCGAAACCGTCCAAGAAAAAGGATGATGAGGATTTTGAGCGCTTTGCTGAAATGATTAGACCTATCTTTTTGCGTATGCGATTAACTGATATGCTCAAAATGAATCCTTATGCTAAGTACATGAAAGAAATTGTTACCAATAAAAGAAAGATACCGGAAGCTGAAATTTCCACCATGCTTGCTAATTACACTTTTAAGGGTGGAATACCAAAGAAACTTGGAGATCCAGGAATACCAACTATACCATGCTCCATTAAAAGGAATTATGTTAAAACTGCTTTATGTGATCTTGGAGCCGGTGTTAGTGTTATGCCTCTCTCTTTATATCGTAGACTTGATTTGAATAAGTTGACACCTACTGAAATATCTTTGCAAATGGCTGATAAATCAACTGCTATACCTGTCGGTATTTGTGAGGATGTGCCTGTTGTGGTTGCAAATGTTACTATTTTAACGGACTTTGTTATTCTTGATATTCCCGAGGACGATAGTATGTCTATTATTCTTGGAAGACCTTTTTGAATATTGCAGGGGCTGTTATTGATTGCAACAAAGGCAATGCCACTTTTCATGTTAATGGTAATAAGCATACGGTACACTTTCCGAGGAAACAACCTCAGGTCCTCAGTATCAATTCTATTGGAAAAATTCCATCGATTATTTTTGGAGGTTTTGAATTTCCTCTTCCTACTGTCAAGAAGAAATATGATATTCTTATTATTGGGGATGTGCATATCCCCGTTGAGGTAACATAGTGTTATTCGAAATTACTCCGGTTTCATGTGATTCGGAATGAGTTTGTTAACAAGACCTGATCAACCTTGTTAGTGGATTCCTTTTGATGAGCATGAGATGGATGAAATTAGAAAGCACAACCTTCTGTACCCTTCTTTTACTTTCTATTATTTAGTTGAAATAAAGTAAAATTAGTATTTTTCTGCCTGTTTTCTGAATTATCCGTGCAATATAAAAATACCCTCAAAATAAAAGTTCTCCAAATGCCCTGAAATTGAAATATGATTTTTTCTGGAATATTTGAGAATATCTGGCACTGAGAACACATCAGGGGGAGCAAGCACCTGGCCACGAGGGTCCAGGGCGTGCCCACCCCTATAGCGACCCAACCCGAATGGATCAAGTCTCTGTGCTTAAGTGTCATCCCTGGATCGGTATGCTGACACACATAGTACTGGAGGATTTATAACAGAGGTAAATCACATGTATAAAGTAACGTAAATACTATTACCTCAATCCAAATAGCGGAAGTAACAAGGTTGTGGATTCCCATCAACACCAACGGCAAAGTTGAGTGTAGAAATCGTAACCCTAACATATCACTTACTCGTCGTAAGAATCCTGCAACATGAGACGTTGCAGCCACAAAGGGTCAGTACATTGAATGCACTAGCAAATTCACAATGTAGAGCAATGATGAATAATGGCTATCACTACATGCATATATGGCTGGTGGAAAAGCTCTATGGTTATAATGTTTTTGCGAAAAGCCAATTTTTCCCTACTGCAAAGGAATATATTTTATTTAACTACAAAGTTTGTTGAAAACATTGAGAAGGTAAACCCCCTCTCAATCCCAATTAAAAGTAATCATTAACAACCCAGCAAATTATTTAAGTAACGTGATGAGATCAACAGGATAATCCGAGAACCAGATACTCAAGATGTCCATAACTGGGGACACGGCTAATCATGATTAGTTTGTACACTCTGCAGAGGTTTGCGCACTTTTCCCCACAAGACTCGATCTCCTCCGTTTGATTTCTCGCACTACATGGTGTTTGAGAAACGGATGACCGAGACACAGTCTTTCAGAAGCGTTAGCACCTTACGATGGGTAGACAGTTACACCTACTTTCCCCTACATCTGCTAGTCTACCACTGTAAGAGTTCACACGACTTAATCAACTATGCTAGAGCTCATAATAGCTTGTGGCTGCACACGGAAGTTTCTAGTATGAATAATCTCATGATCCCTTTGAGCCTGGGTGGCAGTCCATAGGAGAATCACACGCTACCCCGGGATTTCCAAAAAATACAGGCAATCACTGGAATTCCCCAGGTGCCTCAATCCACCCAGATGTGTATTCAAGTTGCCACCTTAAGTTGAACCATTAATTAACAATCTCACATATGTCATGAATACTCTCAAACCCAATCCACGTCTACGAGCATAGCATAGCAGTATAAGCATAACGTAATAGTAACTCCCAAGGTTTGAATGCAGGGCAATAGGTTCCTACCTCATCAACTACTTCCCAATACCCACATGTTATCAATCCTACTCATGCAATGTTTGAGGGTGAAACTAATGCATAAAAACTGGGTATGGAAGGGATATGATCAAAGTGTGAACTTGCCTGTACTGTTGATGAAGATGATTCGCACTCAAAACTCTTGATAGTTCTACTTGTCACACTCCGGTCAATCTATCGTAAGCAAGCAATAGTAACCACACATAAGCAATCACTCAAAAGATCGGGAAGAACGAAGAAGACGATTCGGAAAACATTAAAACCAAGCAAATAACTCTTGCAACATAAAACAATTTCTAACAGTACCAAAATTATGTGAATTTGGCCTTATCAGAAAGTTTAGGTCAAGAGCTTTAATTTGCAAAAAGAATCAACTCAAACAGAGCTACGACACTCAAATTACGATTAGACGAAGTTCAAATACAAATCTGATCTAATTCAAATTTTAAAATTTCAAAAACATGTTTGAGTTGGATTACTGGATAGAGGGGATCATAACGAAGAAGTGGGCGTTGGTTTCGTTGGGTTTGGACAAACGAGTAAAAAGTAGTGATCGTTTGAAATACAGGGACTAATCTGTAAAACTTTAATCACAGACGGGTCCCTGGCAGAAATAAAATAAAACGAAAAGGCTATTAAACGAACGTTCGCTAACGAACGCTAATGAACGAAAAACCGTTCGGTGCAAACCCTAACTAACGAACGTTCACCGAATAAATAAATAAAACATTTAAAAAATAATAAAAAAACAAAACGAAATCTGGATCGTTCGGTCCAGATCCAACGGACGGAAGGCGGCAGTTACCACGACGATCGCCGGCGATGTGGAAGATGGCGGCAGCGGCTCGGCTAGAACGGGGCGACGACTCCGGGCGTCGGCGGCGGCAGCGGAGTAGCTGGGGAGGGGCAGCGCGGCTGGGCGAAGGCGATGGCGGTGTCGGCGCTCGGCAAGGGGGCCGGAACGGAGTGCGGCGGCGGCGGCAGATCTCGTCGGAGCTCGCAACTCCGGCGAGGTTTTGCGCGGGCGGCGGCGGCTCGGGGAGGAACGGGCCCCAGGGCCTCGGGTTTTATAGGGGAGGGGAGGAGGTGGCGTGGAGGAGGGGGCAGGAGAGGCGGCGGGGAGAGGCCGAGCGGAGGACGGCGGCGGCGCTGGCGTGCTGGCTCGGGACTTCGTCCCGAGCTCGGGGACGAGCGGCGTGGGCCAGCCGGCCCGGTCCGGTTGGTCCACAAGCTAATTTTTTTTAAAAAAAAATTTTTTTTCGACAAACAAAAACAATAAAAACAAAATAAATAATAAACTTATATAGGCATATAATATATCAAAATTTTCAGAAAAAGATTTTCTACAACTTGAACATTTTTGTCAAGTCAAATAAAATCGAGAAAAAATCAAATAATTCAAAGAGTGCTACTGCCCTACTAAAATCCAATAAAAATCATTTTAAAAATACCAAAATGATTTCAAATTTATTTATCTCCAATTTTTCTGATGCAGGGAATCATGTTACCCTATTTTCCATATATTTTTATTTTGGAGAAAAATAATTTTTGAATAAAACCCAAATACTCCAAATTGAAAATAATTTCAAAAGGACTTTGAATTTGATCCTTTGAAACTCCCAACTCATATTTCATATAATTTGAAGAAGTCATTTTATCTTCTCTCGTGAAAATCATTGAGTTGCATAAAGTTTCAGAATTGGAAATATTTTCAAATGAAATTCAAATATTTTCAACACCCCTTGTCATTTAAATAAATGGAAGAAGTCATGTCATCTTCTCTCCAGGGTTTTGTGTTTTGAAAATAATTTGAATTCACGAAGATCATAAATGCAAAAATGAAAGTTTGGGAAAGTCCTTTTATTCCCTCTCATTTAACTTTCAAAAAGTTCGAATTTCAATCACTTCCAGTCAATCATTCACACAACAATCAAACAAACAATCAAATCTATCTATTTAATGTACATTCCAAAATTTAGAATTTTGGGATGTTACAACCCCCTGGGCGCGCCCCCTGCCTCGTGGGCCCATGGTGGCTCCCCTCCACTTATTCCTGCACCTACACACTTCTTCCTCCCAAAACAAATCACCATCCAGCTCAAGCACGAGTTCTAGCTCATTTTGCTGCGATTTTCGATCTCCTTGCTCAAAGCACCTCTCACAAAACTGCTTTGGGGGATTGTTCCTTGGTATGTGACTCCTCCATTGGTCCAATTAGTTTTTGTTCTAGTGCTTTATTCATTGCAAATTTGTGCTGCCTAGGTGACCATGTTCTTGAGCTTGCATGTCAAATTTATGGTTCCAAGTAGTTCTAATGCATGATATAGGCTCTGGGCACTTGTAGGAGTAGTTGCTATCAATTTTGTTGAGCTTGGTTCACTTTTACTTGAAGTTACTAAAAAATTCAGAAACGATGAAGAGATTTTTGAGGGGCTCATCGAGCCGAAGCTCGAAGGAAAAGCAAAGTGAAGAAGCAGAGAGGCCCAAATATAATCTGCCTCGCACCGCGGAGGTTCGGCCATGTGAATGGCCTTCCGATGATTTCTTGAGAGCAGCCGGGATTTATGATGATTTTTATGAATTGGCTGAGAATGCAGGCCTCACCGACTTCCTCCGCGACCAACGCGAACAGTACCTCTTACTCACCAATACTTTTGTGCAAAACTTCTACTATTATCCTAAGGAATCACCTCCTTCAGTAGAGTTTCATTTATATGATGTGGTTAAGAAGATGTCACTATATGAATTTTGCAGGGTTTGCAAAATACCTTTCGAGGGTAGCTTAGAGGAACCACATCGTAAAGACGGGTTTATTGATACTATTACTGTAGGGGAAAGTAGGAAGGTTTCCGATGCAAGAATCACTAGCATACATTTTCCTGTTTTACGCTACTTTGCAATATTTGCTAGTCGTTGCTTAATTAGTCGCGGAAACTATGGAAACCTTAGTGTTCCTGATATTATTATTTTGTTCCATGGTTTATTCTGTGATGACTCTGCTAGTATGGGCGGTATTATTGCTAAACGGTTAAGTCTGAACCGTACAAAGGGCCCCATCTTTGGAGGTGTTTATGCTTCACGCCTTGCTGCATACTATAACATACCTATTAGGCACTATGAAAAGGAAGAAAAATTGTTGCCTACTGTTTATTTAGATTATAAGAGTATGGTAGCGCATGACTTTATTGTTAAGAATAGGGAAGGGGCGCTTAAATACAAATTGTTCTTTGATAAACATCACCCTGAGACTATTACCTTGCCTGTTCCTTCCTTGTTTGATTTATCTACAGGCCAGTATCTCGTTCCGCTGGCAGCCATTCACGCCTACCGGAACCCTACATCAGCCACAGAGCCAGAGCCGGAACCACAATTTGATCCTCCACGACAGTCTAATTACTAGTGGGACCCGGAGGCAATTGCCAACCAGTGGCAATTTGAGGCTTCTTCTCAGTACGACCCCAACTACAACTACGGATATCCGCCAGGCCATCCGTGGCAATAAACCAACTTAGGCCAAAAGCCTAAGCTTGGGGGAGTACGTATCTCTCACAGACATTACATTCATGTTCACACACTCATTGCTAGATGCCGGTGCTCATACTCTTTCATTGTAATATCCATGCTAGTTTATTTCTTTTTATGCTTTCTTCTTGTGTGTTTGATAAACCTTAAGAAAACCAAAAAAAATAGTTGTAGCTTTTAGTTAGCTTACCTTTTTTTTGCTGTAGTAGTAATAATTAAAACAAAACCCAAAAAGATTTCCCATTCTTCTTTTGCTTGTTGGGAGCTTTCCCGTGTAAACAGTTTTTTTCTTTTCTTTTCTTTGGGGGTCGATAGGAGAAGACCATTAATAAAATTGTTGAAGTGGCTCTATTATGCATTATTGTTGATTTAGCCAAGAGCCCATATTGCCTTGTCTTCTCCTGTTTATTGAATGCTTGCAGATTCCAGCTTAGTCCAATGCGCGTGCACTATTATTATTATTCACATCATTCGGTCGTGCAAGTGAAAGGCAATTATGACGATATATGATGGACTGATTGAGATGAGAGAAGCTGGTATGAACTCGACCTTTCTTGTTTTTGTAAATATGATTAGTTCATCGTTCCTGATTCAGCCTATTATGAGTAAACATGTTTGCAATGACAATTAGAGATTATAGTTGCTCGTGCCATGCTTGATTAGCTATGAGTTATAATGGTTTACCTTGCGTGCCAACATGCTATTAGAATGGTTGTGATGTGGTATGATAGGGTGGTATCCTCCTTTGAATGATTCAAGTGACTTGACTTGGCACATGTTCACACATGTAGTTGAAACAAGTCAACATAGCCTTCACGATATTTATGTTCATGGTGGATTATATCCTACTCATGCTTGCACTCAATGTTTATTAATTTTAATGCATGTTCATGACTGTTGTCGTTCTCTAGTTGGTCGCTTCCCAGTCTTTTGCTAGCCTTCACTTGTACTAAGCGGGAATACTGCTTGTGCATCCAATCCCTTAAACCCCAAAGTTATTCCATATGAGTCCACCATACCTTCCTATATGTGGTATCTACCTGCCGTTCCAAGTAAATTTGTATGTGCCAAACTCTAAACCTTCAAATGAAATTCTGTTTTGTATGCTCGAATAGCTCATGTATCAACTAGGGATGTCCGTATCTTCCATGTTAGGCGGGTTATTCTCAAGAGGAGTGGACTGCGCTCCTCACTCACGAGAAAATAGCTGGTCACCGGGATGCCCAGTCCCATGCTTTATGCAAACCAAATCAAAATAATTGCAAACAAAACTCCCCTGGGACTGTTGTTAGTTGGAGGCACTCGTTGTTTCGAGCAAGCCATGGATTGATGCTTGTTGGTGGAGGGGGAGTAAACACTTTACCATTCAGTATTGGAACCGCCTATAATGTGTGTAGCATGGAAGATATCGCCATCTCTCGGTTGTTATGTTGACAATGAAAGTATGCCGCTCAAAATATTATTTATCTCTATTTTTCAAAAATCGAGCTCTGGCACCTCTAGAAATCCCTGCTTCCCTCTGTGAAGGGTCTATCTATTTACTTTTATGTTGAGTCATCACCCTCTTATTAAAAAGCACCAGCTGGAGAGCACCGCTGTCATTTGCATCCATTACTGTTAATTTATATTGAGTATGACTGGATCTCTTTTACCATGAATTACAATGTTTAGTCAGTCCTTGATCTTTAAAGGTGCTCTGCATTTATGTTTTGCGGTCTCAGAAAGGGCTAGCGAGATACCATCTTGTTATATCATATTATGATTGTTTTGAGAAAGTGTTGTCATCCGAGATTTATTATTATTGCTGGCTAGTTGATTATACCATTGACATGAGTAAACATGAGACCTAAATGTTATTGTGAATATGGTTAGTTCATCATCTTTGCTGAAAACTTGAATGTTGACTTTACATATTTACAACAACAAGAGCAAATAGAGTTTGTGAAAGTTTTTCTTTATCACTTTCAGTTTATCAACTGAATTGCTTGAGGACAAGCAAAGGTTTAAGCTTGGGGGAGTTGATACGTCTCCGTCGTATCTACTTTTCCAAACACTTTTGCCCTTGTTTTGGACTCAACTTGCATGATTTGAATGGAACTAACCCGGACTGACGCTGTTTTCAGCAGAATTGCCATGGTGTTATTTATGTGCAGAAACAAAAGTTCTCGGAATTACCTGAAACTCCACGGAACATCTATTTGGAAAATAAAAAAAAATACTGGAAGAAAAATCCACGTCAGGGGGCCCACACCCTGCCCACGAGGGTGGGTGGCGCGCCTACCCCCCTAGGGAGCGCCCCTTGCCTTGTGGGCCCCCTGGTGCTCGACCGACCTCAACTCCAACTCTATATATTCGTGTTCGGGAGAAAAAAATCAGAGAGAAAGATTCATCGCGTTTTATGATACGGAGCCGCCGCCAAGCCCTAAACTCTCTCAAGAGGGCTGATCTGGAGTCCGTTTGGGGCTCTGGAGAGGGGAATCCGTCGTCGTCGTCATCATCAACCATCCTCCATCACCAATTTCATGATGCTCACCGCCGTGTGTGAGTAATTCCATCGTAGGCTTGCTGGACGGTGATGGGTTGGATGAGATTTATCATGTAATCGAGTTAGTTTTATTAGGGTTTGATCCCTAGTATCCACTATGTTCTGAGATTGATGTTGCTATGACTTTGCTATGCTTAATGCTTGTCACTAGGGCTCGAGTGCCATGATTTCAGATCTGAACCTATTATGTTTAAATGAATATATGTGAGTTCTTGATCCTATCTTGCAAGTCTATAGTCACCTACTATGTGTTATGATCCGGCAACCCCGAAGTGACAATAATTGGGACCACTCCCGGTGATGACCACAGTTTGAGGAGTTCATGTATTCACTATGTGTTAATGCTTTGGTCCGGTACTCTATTAAAAGGAGGCCTTAATATCCCTTAGTTTCCATTAGGACCCCGCTGCCACGGGAGGGTAGGACAAAAGATGTCATGCAAGTTCTTTTCCATAAGCATGTATGACTATATTCGGAATACATGCCTACATTACATTGATGAATTGGAGCTAGTTCTGTGTCACCCTATGTTATGACTGTTACATGATGAACCGCATCCGGCATAATTCTCCATCATCGATCCAATGCCTACGAGCTTTTCACATATTGTTCTTCGCTTATTTACTTTTCCGTTGCTACTGTTACAATCACTACAAAACCCAAAAATATTACTTTTGCTACCGTTACCGTTACTTCCATATTACTTTGCTACTAAATACTTTGCTGCAGATATTAAGTTATGCAGGTGTGGTTGAATTGACAACTCAACTGCTAATACTTGAGAATATTCTTTGGCTCCCCTTGTGTCGAATCAATAAATTTGGGTTGAATACTCTACCCTCGAAAATTGTTGCGATCCCCTATACTTGTGGGTTATCAAGACTATTTTCTGGCGCCGTTGCCGGGGAGCATAGCTCTATTCTTTGAGTCGCTTGGGATTTATATTTGCTGGTCACTATGAAGAACTTGAAAGACACGAAAACAAAAATTTATCCCTCAACTACGAGGGGAGGTAATTAACTGCCATCTAGCTCTTCACTTGATTCACCTTCTGTTTTGAGTAAGCTTGTGACACCTAAACCTGCTTCTGCTATTAATTCTGATATGTCGCATGTTATTGATGATGCCACTTCTGCTATGCATGATACTTATGATGAAACTACTATGCTTAATACCACTGTGCCACTTGGTGAATTTCTTGATGAACAACTTGCTAGGGCTAGAGAGAATGAAATTATTGAAACTAATAATATTGATGAAAGTGATGATGAAGACTCTCCCAATAAATATGAATTGCCTGTTGTGCCTGAGGGCTATGTTATGGATGCAAAAACTGCTAGAGACTTTCTTGCTTGCAATGATAGAAGTGATCTTAAGAAATTATTAGCTAAGCTGAAACAGAAAACTCTGAATGCTAGAATGAAATATGATCCTGCTTATGCTACTTCACCTATCTTTGTTACTGATAAGGATTATGAATTCTCTGTTGATCCTGATATAATTACTTTGGTTGAGTCTGATCCTTTCTATGGCTATGAATCTGAAACTGTTGTGGCAGATCTTACTAAATTAAATGATATAGCCACCCTATTCACTAATGATGAGAAAACTCGCTACTATTGTATCCTTCAAATATTTCCGTTCTCATTAAAGGGTGATGCTAAGATATGGTTTAATTTTCTTGATCCTGGTTGTGTGCGTAGTCCCCAGGATATGATTTATTACTTCTCTGCTAAATATTTCCCTGCTCATAAGAAACAAGCTGCTTTAAGGGATATATACAATTTTGTGCAAATTGAAGAAGAGAGTCTCCCACAAGCTTGGGGGAGGCTTCTCCAATTACTTAATGCTTTGCCTGATCATCCTCTTAAGAAAAATGAAATACTTGATATCTTTTATAATGGACTAACCGATGCTTCCAGAGACCACCTGGATAGTTGTGCGGGCGCGGGGTGGCGGTGCGACGCAGCGCGGCGGCGGCGGCTTGCGGCGCAGCGCGACTCGGCAGCGAGGCGGCGGCTGGAGGCGGCGGGGCGGCTTGGCGAGGCGCGGGACGAAGTGGAGAGGGGGCTCGGGCTCCGGTATTTAAGGGGCCGGGGGGGCTGCTTGCGGGAGGGGCAAGGGAGTCCGGGGCGGCGACGGCTTGCCGATGGTGCCGTGTGGCGGCGGGACTCCAGGTCAGTGTCGGGGGCGACCGGGGCGCGAGCTGGGCCGCGGCCCACTCGGGCACGCGCGCGCGAGGCGCTGGGAGGCGGCGGCTGGGCTGGCTCGGCCTCTGGCTGGGCTGGGCTGGCTCTTTTTTGTTTTTTTAATAAAATTCCGCCAAAAAAGTCCTAAATAAATATAAAAAAATTGTAAAAATGCAAAAACAATTTTCACCGTCTAAATTAAATATTTAGAACATAGTGAACATTTTTCTGGCCTAAAAATGCAATTTCAAGAAATGCATATTTTTCTAATTCAAAAAAATCCAAATAAAATAATTTTTCAATTTTAACATTTTCCCCCAATATTTCTTTTATTTTGGAGAATTCATATCCAACTGAACTTGGCAAAACTTTATAACCTTGCTGCGGGTAACTCGGCTGGCAAACTCGAGAATCTTTCTGTAGATCTTCCTCTCATTCCCAGGTGGCTTCATCCTCGGTATGGTGGCTCCACTGAACTTTGCAAAACTTTATAACCTTGCTGCGGGTAACTCGGCTGGCAAACTCGAGAATCTTGACAGGTTTCTCCTCGTAGGTTACATCACTGTCCAACTGAATTGCTTCCAGGGGTACTGTATCTCTCAGAGGAATATCGGCCATCTCAGCATGGCACTGCTTAAACTGGGAAACGTGAAACATATTATGAACTCCTGATAGTCCTTCGGGTAACTCCAACTTGTAGGCCACTTCTCCCATACGTTCCAAAACTCGGTATGGTCCTACAAATCTCGGGGCTAACTTTCCCTTAACTCCAAAATGTTTAACTCCTCGCAGAGGCGACACTCGGAGATATGCTCTGTCTCCGATTTCATAGACTACCTCCTTGTGTTTTGAGTCTACATTACTCTTCTACCTGGACTGAGCTACCCTCAGTCTATCTCGAATCAACTTAACCTTCTCTTTGGACTCGTTAATTAAATCAGGTCCAAACAACTGTCGGTCTCCAACTTCATCCCACATCAACGGTGTCCTGCACCTCCTTCCATATAAAGCTTCGAAAGGGGCCATCTTCAAACTGGCTTGGTAGCTATAGTTGTAGGAGAACTCCGCGTAGGGCAAATTATCATCCCAACTAGATCCATAATCTAGCGCACAAGCTCTCAACATGTCCTCCAGAATCTGATTGACTCTCTCGGTCTGTCCATCTTTCTGCGGATGAAAGGCTGTACTAAACTCTAGTCTGGTTCCGAAAGTCTGGTGCAGCAGGTGCCAAAACTTCGAAGTAAACTAGGTCCCTCTATCTGATACGATGGTCCTCGGAACTCCATGCAGACATACGATCCTGGTCATATATATCTTGGCCAACTTTGCACTTGTATAAGTGGTTTTCACTGGGATAAAGTGAGCCACTTTGGTCAAACGATCCACTACTACCCAAATAGAATCATATCCCGATCGGGTCCTGGGTAATCCGGTGATGAAATCCATGCCAAGATTATCCCACTTCCATTCGGGTATCGGCATAGGCTGCAGTAATCCTGCTGGCTTCTGATGTTCTGCCTTCACTCTCTGACATACATCACATACGGCTACATACTCGGCAATATCCTTCTTCATACCAGTCCACCAGAAACGCTCCTTCAAATCCAAATACATCTTGGTGTTTCCGGGGTGTATCGAGTATGGCGAGTCATGAGCTTCCTGAAGTATCAACTTCCTGATCTCTGCATTATTGGGCACATAAATACGGTCCTCAAACCATAAGGTGTCGTGCTCATCTTCATGAAAACCTTTGGCTTTTCCTTTGCTCATTTTCTCCTTTATCTCGGCAATCTCTTTGTCATCCTTCTGAGCTTCTCGAATCTTTCCCAATAGTGTCGACTGAACCTCCATTGCGGTGACAAAACCTCTAGGGACTATCTCCAAATGAAGCTCCCTGAGATCTTCGGCTAAGTCCTTTGGCAATCCTCAGCTCACGAGGGTATTGGCATAACTCTTTCGGCTCAAAGCGTCTGCTACGACATTGGCCTTTCCTGGGTGGTAATGCAACTTCATGTCATAATCCTTTATAAGCTCCAACCATCTCCTTTGCCTGAGATTTAGCTCCTTCTGCGTGAAAATGTACTTCAAACTCTTATGATCCGTGTACACATCACAACGATTTCTAATAAGAAAATGTCTCCAGGTCTTGAGTGCATGAACTACAGCTGCTAACTCCAAATCATGCGTGGCATAATTCAACTCATGCGGTCAAAGTTGACGTAAGGCATATGAAACCACTCGTCCGTCTTGCATAAGTACACCTCCAAGTCCTAAGCGAGAAGCATCGCAATACACTTGGAAATCTTTGTGTATATCCGGCAGAATCAGCACTAGGGCTGTAACCAGACGTTTCTTCAGCTCCTGAAAACTTGCCTCACATACATCTGTCCATTTGAACTTGGTGTCTTTCTTCAGCAACTCCGTCATAGGCTTTCAATCTTAGAAAAATTCTCAATGAATCTTCGATAATATCCCGCGAGTCCAAGAAAACTGCGGATCTCTCCAACTGAGGTGGGTGCCAACCACTCAGTGACAGCCTGAACCTTGGTAGGATCCACTGCTATACCTTCTCCTGATATAACATGGCCAAGAAATCCAACTTCCTTCAACCACAACTCACACTTGCTGAACTTGGCATTCAACTGATGTTCCCTGAGCTTCTCGAGCACTAAACATGAATGCTCCTTGTGCTCCTCTTCATTCTTCGAGTACACCAAAATATCATCAATGAACACCATGACAAACTTATCCAAGAACTCCATGAACACCTTTCATCATACTCATGAAATAGGCAGGGGCGTTAGTCAATCCAAATGACATAACCATGTACTCATATAGCCCGTACCTTGTGGTGAAGGCTGTCTTAGGTATATCCTGTTCTCGGATCTTCAACTGGTGGTATCCTGAACGCAGATCGATCTTGGAAAAATACTTTAGCTCCTTGCAGCTGGTCAAACAAATCATTGATCATCGGCAGTGGGTACTTGTTCTTGATCGTCACTTCATTCAATGCACGATAATCAACAACCGTTCTCAACGATCCATCCTTCTTCTCAACCAAGAGCACTGGGGCTCCCCACGGTGACGAACTTCGTCGAATATAACCTTTCTCCAATAACTCCTTAATCTGCTTCTTAATCTCCTCCAGATCATTTGCGGGCATCCGGTATGGTCTCTTCGATATCGGTCCGGTGCCGGGTAACAACTCTATCAAAAACTCAATGTCTCGATCCGGTGGCATGCCTGGTAGTTCCTTTGGAAATACATCCGGATAATCCTTCACTACAGGCACTTCCTCCTGAACAACCCTCTTGTGAGAGAATTTACTTGGGTTCTTCTTGGCGCATGCCTGGATACATACTTAATCCTTTTTCCCTCTGGGGTGGTGAGCAAGATTGACTTACTAGCGCAATCGATGTTTCCTCCATACATCGATAGCCAATCCATTCCTAGTGCCACATCCAATCCTTGTGACTCCAGAATAATTTAGTCTGAGGGGAAAACATGCCTACCTATGGTCAATGGCATCTGAAAACATCCTTGGCTTGCCATATACTCTGCTCCTGGCGAGCTTACTAACATAGGTGTCTTAAGAACTTTGGTGGGCAGCTTATACTTATCCACAAATCCCCTTGATATGTATGAATGCAATGCACCAGTATCAAAAAGAACGATTGCAGTAAATGACTTAACCAAAAACTTACCTATAACTGCATCTGGCTGCTCTTCAACCTCCTCCACGTTAACGTGGTTCACTTGTCCCCTGTTGAAAGGGTTGGGCTTCTTCCCAGAGCTTCCATTGTCGTTACCATTCTTTGCTTCAGAACACTCGATGGCGTAGTGTCCAGTCTTCCCACACTTGAAACAAGTAATGTGACTTAGATCCTTCTTGGCGGGTGTGGCTGGGTTAGAGCGTTCTGATTGCTGCCTGCTGCATTCCCGTTTCCATTCTTGGGGCCACTGTGGTTATGCGAACTTCCTCCATTGTGGGTATGGCCTCCATGGTTATGAGTATAACCTCCCGAGTTCGGGGTAAAACGAGGCTTCTGCTGAGCTCCTGAATTGTACTTCCCTTGTCCATACTTCCTTTTGCGACTCTCAATCTGCTGCTGCTTCCCTTCAATCATAAGAGCCTTGTCTACCAACTCTTGGTAGTTGTTAAATGTTGCCACCATTAACTACATACCCATCTCATCATTCAGCCCTTCCATAAACTTCTCCTGCTTCGCGGCATCTGTGGCCACATCATCGGGGCATAGCGAGCTAACTTACTGAACTCATCCACGTACTGCCCCACAGTACGATTTCCTTGGCGTAAGTTGCAAAACTCACGGTTCTTCATGCTCATAGCTCCATTTGAGACATGAGCAGTGCGGAATGCTTGCTGAAACTGCTCCCAAGTGACATTGGCTATGGGGAAAGTTGCTGTGTAGTTCTCCCACCATGAGGCTGCGGGTCCATCCAATTGATGTGCGGCAAAACGCACCTTCTCAGCATTCGTGCAACCTGCGGTGGTCAACTCCCTTCCAATCTTGCGTAGCCAATCATCAGCAACTATCGGCTCGGTGCTCCTAGAAAACACCGGCGGTTGCAACCTCAGAAAACGGGCTAAGTTGTCAACTGGAGGTGGTGGCAGTGGGTTGTTGTTGTTGTTGTTGTTGTTGTTGTTGCTGCTGCTGCCTTGGTTCTGGACTAGTAATTGCGTCAAGGCATTCTGCTGAGCTCCGGTGGGTCACGTCTCGGAGGCATCTGATGGGTTTAGAGGGGAGAGATTAGAATAGAATGAGGTCTAATGAGAAAGCACTACCCATATGCACATGAGACAAACACATTCATATCACACCAAATCAATTCAAGCAAGGACATACAATCGACCTAACTATTGTTACAGTGCTTGGACTACTACTATATACATGGGGGAAATACTACTAATAATATGGTGGTCGACTAGAAATTTTGATCGGTGGAAGACTCCATGATATCCGCTCCAGCTTCGTCTTCATAATCATCATCACTACTGTCGGGGTCGGAGTCGGTGTCATTGATGATGATGTAGTCCTCCGAACGGATGTCATCGGGATGGTCGTCATCTCCTCCTGGCGCGGGGTCTCCCATGAATACTCCTAGCTTCCTCGTCAGGTCGTCATTCTTCTCCACTAGTATTGCAATTTCCTCCTCGTATCTGTCGCGTGTAGACTTGAGTTCCTCTTCTAGCTCCATGTTCCTGGTCATCACCTTCTTCAGATCTATCATGCTTGCGCACATTTGGTTCTCCTGGCGACAAATGTGCTGGTTTAACTCCTGGATGAAAGCTGCAATGGACCTGTCCCTCCTGGTGCTGATCATCTCCCATTGCTCATCTCGGCGCCCACATATCTGGTAGATGGTGTCCTTAAGATCCTTGTGATAAACTTCGCCGATGCGTCCCATGGCGATGTGAGCTGCCATGCTCTTTCCTAGACTCCAGGTTGGTGCATCAAAGGAAAACTCTATGGGCTCAGTAACTGGCGTGAATGTCCTTCCTGGAACTTGAACTCGAATCATCCAACACTCCTCTTCTGGTAAAGTGGCGATGTAGGTCCCGGTGAAGCTTGGTATTTCGATGTTCAGGTACCTAGTGACTTCCTTCAAGTGTCGTCCGAAAGGTGTGTCTTCATCCGGTTGTGCAAACTTGTTTCTTGAGTCCGCCACTCTATAGAGTAGAAAATGGAGAGGAGTCAGAAATAAGTAGAGAAGAGTGACCTATGGCTTAACTTAGTGGTTGTGTCCTACAATCAGCGTGTGCTCTGATGCCATCTTGTAGCGATCCGACCTCACACGGTCAAATCTCTGTGCTTAAGTGTCATCCCTGG
Organism: Triticum aestivum; assembly: GCF_018294505.1. Classification (NCBI taxonomy): domain Eukaryota; kingdom Viridiplantae; phylum Streptophyta; class Magnoliopsida; order Poales; family Poaceae; genus Triticum; species Triticum aestivum. The sequence goes on along the minus strand of NC_057814.1, from coordinate 381,049,409 downwards.
ATCGGTAATGCTGACACACATAGTACTTGAAGGATTTATAACAGAGTGCAATCACACACTTATTACATCAAATGTCTCAAAGAGAACTTAATACAATAAATATGGCTTAAGGCCATCTAAATAAGATAACAGCGGAAGGCTTGGAAGATAAAGTGAGTCCATCAACTCCAACGGCATAGCTGAGTGCACGACAACGACCTAGCGCACCTTACTCTTCGTCTGAAAAGTCTGCAACATGATATGTTGCAGCCCGAAACGGGTCAGCACATGGAATATGCTGGCAATATAACACAGTAGAGCAATGAACAGAATAAATGCTATCACTACATGCATAGATGGCTGGTGGAGGCTCTATGGTTATAATGTTTTGCGAAAAGCCAATTTTTCCCTACAACAAAGGAATATATTTTATTTAACTATCATGGTAGTTGTTAAACATTGAGAAGGTTCCTCCAACTCAATCCCAATTAAGAAGTATTAATAACCCAACAAATTAATTTAGACTGATGAGATCAACATGATAATCCAAGAACCAGATACTCAAGATGTCCATAACCGGGGACATGGCTAATCATGATTAGTTTGTACACTCTGCAGAGGTTTGCACACTTTTCCCCACAAGACTCGATCTGCTCCGTTGGATTTCTCGTACTACATGGTGTTTTGGAAACGGATGACCGAGACATAGTCTTTTAGAATCACTAACTCTTTACTCTGGGTGGACAGTTACACCTACTTTCCCCTACATCTGCTAGCCCACCACTGAAAGAGGTCATGCAACATAATCAACTATGCTAGAGCCCATAATAGCTTGTGGCTGCACACGGAAGTTTCTAGCATGAATAATCTTATGATCCCTTTGAGCCTGGGTGGCGAACCATAGGATGATCACACGGGTACTCCGGGATATCCTAGGACAACACTGGATTCTCCAGGTGCCCGCAACCAATCCACCCAGATGTGTGTTCAAGTAGCCACCTTAAGTTAACCATTAATTAACAATCTCACATCTGTCATGGATACACTCAAACCCAATCCACGTCTACGAGCATAGCATGGCAATATAAGCATAACGTAGAAGTAACTCCCAAGGGTTTGATAATAAAAAGGCGATAGGTTCTACCTCATCATCTACTTCCAATACCCACAAGTTATTCACATCCTACTCATGCAATGTTTGAGGATTGGAACTAATGCATAAAAACTGGGTAATAAAGGGGTATGATCAATGTGTTACTTGCCTTGCTGACGATCTGCAAACCCTAGAGACTCGTAGTAGCACGCTTCGCACTCCGGGAATTCTATCGCAAACAAACAATATCATACATAAGCACTCAAGCATATATGCAAGGGTAAAACTCAAATAAGAAGATCTAATCTGAAAGTTCAACTGAAGAGATTCGATTTGCAAAAAGAATCAATCAAATCGGAGCTACGGAACTAAAACTACGGTCAAAAGAACTTCGAATTCAAATCTGCTTGAAACCAAATTTTAAATTCTCAAAATCATGTTCAAGTTGATTAACCAGAAAGAGGGGTTTGAGACGAAGATTTTGGCGTTGGTTCCACTGGATTTGGACGAACGGTTAAAAAGTTGCAAGGGTTTAAAGATCAGGGGCTAATCTGCGATAAAAATAATCACGGATAGGTCCCTGGCCGAAAATAAACGGAAAAAGAAAAATCTATCGGATGAGCGTCCGCTAACAGAGACGAACGGGCGAATTCGTTCGTTCGTACGAACGAACGAACGTTCGCAAATTAGAACTAACCGAAGAAAACCGAACCGATCTAATAAATAAAAAAATGATCTAGGGTTTTTTTTAAAATCGAACGGTTTTTACCTAAACCGAAAAAAAATCCGGCGGCGGCTTCGGTCAACCGCGGCGGGGCTCCGGCGGGGCTGCGGCGGAGTGGGGTGACGGCGGCGCAGGGTGGTGGTGCGACACGGCGCGGCGGCGGCGGAGCAGCGACGGCGGCAGCTTGCGGCGCGGCGCGGCTCGGCGGCGGGTGCAGGCGGCGGGCGGCTTGGTGAGGCGCGGGACGAGGTGGAGAGGGGGCTCGGGCTCCGGTATTTAAGGGGCCGGGGGGGCTGCTTGCGGGAGGGGCTGCTTGCGGGAGGGGCACGGGAGTCCGGGGCGGCGACGGATTGCCGGCGATGCCGTGCGGCGGCGGGACTCCGGCTCAGGCTCGGGGGCGACCGGGGCGCGAACTGGGCCGCGGCCCACTCGGGCGCGCGCGCAAGGCGCGGGGAGGTGGCGGCTGGGCGGGCTCGGCCTCTGGCTGGGCCGGCCTGGCTCTCTTTTGTTTTTTGTTTTTTAAAATAAAATTCCGCCGAAACAAAAATCCTAAATAAATATAATGTTTTCTTCTAAAAATGCCAAAAACAATTTTCACCGTCTAAATTAAATATTTAGAACATAGTGAACATTTTTCTGGCCTAAAAATGAAATTTTGAGAAATGCATATTTTTCTAATTCAAATAAAATAGCAATAAAAATCCAAATAAAATAATTATTCGATTTTAACATTTTCCTCCAATATTTCTTTTTTTGGAGAAGTCATATTATCTCCTCTCTTTTATTTTTAATCTTGGATATATTTTCGAGGAGAAAAATAATTGAAACCAAAATGATCCTCTTTTCAATATTTGGAGAAAAATTCAAATATGAAAATAAACGAAATCCCCAACTCTCTCTGTGGGTCCTTGAGTTGCTTAGAATTTCTAGGATCAAAACCAAAATGCAAATAAAATATGATATGCATATGATGACCTATGTATAACATTCGAAATTGAAAATTTGGGATGTTACAATTTTAATGATGTGCCTTTGTCTACTTTGATTGAGCAAAATAGTGATGCCATAGATGTAAATTTAATCTCGCGAAACAATTTCAATAACAATGCTTATAGAGGTAATTTTAATCCTAGGCCTTTTCCTAGTAATTCCTCTAATAATTATGGTAATTCCTATGGTAATCCTTCTTATAATAATAATAGGAACACCTTTGATCTTGAGAATAATATTTAAGAATTTATCAACACTCAAAAAGTTTCCAACGCTACAATGGAAGATAAGTTGAATAAGATTGATGATTTGTCTAGAAGTGTTGATAGAATTCTCAAGATGTAGAAAATCTCAAGATGAAAATTTTTGTGCCTAAGGTTGAGGAATCAATTAAATATCTTTATGTTTCTATGGATGAAAGTAAGAAAAGAACCGCTATGCTTATAGCTAGAAGAGAATTTTTAGAAAAAGCGTTTTCTAGTGATTGCTTTCATAAAAGTGATGAAGATCTTAAAATGATTGGTCTTTCTTGTATTGATTCCTTGGTTAGTAAAATTAAGATTGATGAAAAAGGGACTGAGAAGAGTCAACTTTAGTTAGAAGGTGTTCCGATAAATCGAAGGGTGAAAATCTTGTTGAGAAAATTGATAAAAGTGGGTTTGAAGAGGTCAAAACTTTAACTAGTGATGTGCCCACTCTTTTGGATTACAAAGACTTTAATTATGATAGTTGCTCTCTGATTGATTGTATTTCTTTCTTGCAATCCATGATAAATTCACCCCATGCTTATGAACAAAATAAAGCTTTTACTAAACATATTGTTGATGCTATGATGAAAGCTTTAGAAGAAAAGTTGGAATTAGAAGTTTCAATTCCTAGAAAATTACATGATGAGTGGGAACCTACTATCAAAGTCAAGATTAAAAACTATGAGTTTTTTGCTTTATGTGACTTGGGTGCTAGTGTTTCCACAATTCCGAAATCTTTATGTGATGTGCTTGGTCTTACCGATATTGAAGAGTGTTCTCTAAATTTGCACTTGGCAGATTCTACTATAGCCTATGGGAAGAATTAATGATGTTCTTATTCTTGCAAATTGGAATTATGTTCCCATAGATTTTATTGTTCTTGATATTGATTGCAATCCATCTTGTCCAATTATTCTTGGTAGACCGTTTTTATGCACTATTGGTGCCGTGATTGTTATGAAAGAAGGGAATATTAAATTCCAATTTCCACTAAGGAAGGGTATGGAAGACTTCCCTAGAACAAGAATTAGGCCACCATATGAATCAATCATGAGGGCATCTTATGGATCTAGAAATAAAGATGACATACTTAGATCGGTGCTTTATGCCTAGCTAGGGGCGTAAAACAATAGCGCTTGTTGGGAGGCAACCCAATGAATAAAATTTATTTTTGTCGTTTGCTTTCTGTTCTTGAGTGTTTGCACAATTATGCTACTGTTATGATTGTGTTTTTTGTGTTTTAGTTAGTGTTTGTGCCAAGCAAAGCCTTTAGGATCTTGTTGGGTGATAGTTGTTTTGATCTTGCTGAAGAACAAAAACTTTTGCGTCCAGAGAAACAATTTTTAAAAAACATAGAAGAGACGAAAAATTCTTAATTTTTTTACAGTAGATTGATATACAAATTTCTCAGGTTGTCCTAATTTTTCAGAAAATTTGGAGTTTCAGAAGTATTCGAAATATCCAGATTACTACAGACTGTTCTGTTTTTGACAAATTCTGTTTTCTTTGCGTTGTGTGCTTGTTTTGATGATTCTATGGTTTTCTTTGAAGAGTTTTGCCATAGAAAAGTTGGAATACAGTAGATATAGTGCAACAATAAAATATGAATGGGTTTGCAACAGTACTTATAGTAGTGATTGCTTTCTTATACTAACGGATCTCACGAAGGTTTTGTTGAGTTTTGTGTGATTGAAGTTTTCAAGTTTTGGGTGATTTTACGATGGATGAAGGGATAAGGAGTAAGTAGAGCCTAAGCTTGGGGATGCCCGGGTGACATCCCCTCTTTCTTCTAACGGCTATCGGTATTTTACTCGAGGCTATATTTTTATTCATCACATAATATGAGTTTTGCTTAGAGCGTCTTGTATGATATGAGTCTTTTCTTGATTTGCTTTTTATTTTAAGTCATGAATCCTTGCTGGACACACCTATTTGAGAGAGCCAAAATTATGCCATGACTTGTTAGAATTGCTCTCTATGATTGACTTAAATCTTTATGAGCTATGGAATTACTCTAGTGCTTCACTTATATCTTTTTGAGAACGGTGTGCTTTAGTATTTTTGAAGAAACGCTCTCGTGCTTCACTTAGATTTATTTGAGAGTTAGTAATTTTTTAAGAAGTTCTCTCTTGCTTCACTTAAATTAATTTGAGAGAAAGAAATATTATGCTCATGATCTTCACTTATATTTGTTTGAGCTTATCAAAAGCAACACATGAAAATTAGTCCCAAAGTGATAGATATCCTAGGAGGATATAATAAAAACTTTCATGAAGATCATTGGACAAAATAAACTTGATTCCTCGTAATGGTTTTGAGATATGATGATGTGAGTCATGTTGATGAGTAATTATGCTTTAGTAAGAATATTGGTGTTAAGGTTTGTGATTTCCTATGCAAGCTCGAAAGTCAATGGTTATGCAATGAAATTATATCCTACTTGTGGTGCATTATTCGGTGTTAGTTATGCTTAATGCTTGCTTATGAGATTTTTCGTTTCTTGGTTGGTCGTTTCTCAATCTTTTGCTAGCCTTCATTTTGCACTAAGTATGATCATTACTTGTGCATCCAAAATCCTTTAAACCTATCTTGCCACATGAGTCCACTATACCTACCTATTTGCGGTATTATTTGGCCGTTCTAAGCAAATTTGTATGTGCCATCTCTAATTTTGAAAATAAATTTCTCTTTTGTGTGCTCATACCGCTCATGAAACGATAGGGGGTGGCTAATATATTTCCATGCTAGATATGTTATTCTCAAGATTAGTGTTTATTCATTTGTCATTGCACGAGAGTTAGACAAAGGTATTAGGGATGCCCAGTCCCGAAATGAAAAATGAATTTACTTTATGTTGTCAAATAATAAATTTCTTGGAAAGTGTTGGTATGGAAGGCACCCGTGGATACGGCTAGCCATGGAAAGTGAAAGTATGGTTGAAAAAGGAATAAACTTTAATTTCTGTTTGGGAACCGCCTATGATATATCTAGCATGGAAAGTATTGGGAACTACTCGATCATTTTCGTTGACAGGAAAAGCATGCCTCCCAAAATGTTTTTATCTCTATCTTTTTCGCTTTGAGCTCTGGCACCTCTACAAATCCCTACTTCCCTCCGCGAAGGGCCTTTCTTTTACTTTATGCAATTTTTATTTTTATTTGAGTCTCCATCTTCTCTTATAAAGCACCAACTAAGGGGCACTATGATCGTACTTGAGCATTGGGTGTAGCTAATATGCGAGTGTGTTTCATGAATGGATCAATGATTGAGCATGATGGGCTAGGGATAACTTATTTTAGCGTTGATATTTTGAAAGACATGGTTGCTTGTTGATATGCTTGAGTATTAAAGTCCTCATGTCAAAATAGACTATTGCTTTGAACCATATAAAAGTCCAAATGTCCATGCTACAAAGAAAAGAATAAGAGATGAGCATGTTAGGCAGCATTCCACATCAAAAATTCTGTTTTTATCATTTACCTACTCGAGGACAAGCAGGAATTAAGCTTGGGGATGCTGATATGTCTCCAACATATCTATAATTTTTTATTGTTCCATGCTGTTATATTATCATTCTTGGATGTTTTACAATCATTTTATAGTCATTATATATCATTTTTTGGTACTAACCTATTGACATGGTGCCAGTTGCCGATTTCTGCTTGTTTTTTACATCGCAAGAAATCAATACCAAACGGAGTCCCAACGCAACGAAAGTATTTGAGGAATTTTTATGGACCAGAAGACACCCAATGGGCCGGAGAAGCACCTGGGGGTGCCCGAGGGGGGCACAACCAACCAGGGCCCGCCTGGGGGCCCTGGCGTGCCCACCTCGGTGGCCTCCCGCACCGCCTCTTTGCTCTATGAATACCCCAATATTCCATAAACCCTAGGGGAGTGGACGAAAATCAATTCCAACCGCCGCAAGTTCCAGAACCACTAGATCAAATCTAGACACCATCACGGAGGGGTTCATCATGTCCATTGGTGCCTCTCCGATGATGCGTGAGTAGTTCATTGTAGACCTACGGGTCCATAGTTAGTAGCTAGATGGCTTCCTCTCTCTCTTTTGATTCTCGATACAATGGTCTCTTGGAGATCCATATGATGTAACTCTTTTTGCGGTGTGTTTGTTGGGATCCGATGAACTTTGAGTTTATGATCAGATCTATCTTTTTATCCATGAAAGTTATTTGAGTCTTCTTTGATCTCTTATATGCATGATTGCTTATAGCCTCGTATTTCTTCCCCGATATTTGGGTTTTGTTTGGCCAACTTGATCTATTTATCTTGCAATGGGAAGAGGTGCTTTGTGATGGGTTCGATCTTACGGTGCTTGATACTAGTGACAGAAGGGGAACTGACACGTATGTATAGTTGCTATTAAGGATAACAAGATGGGGTCTATTTCTACATAAATAGATCTTGTCTACATCATGTCATCGTTCTTATTGCATTATTCCGTTTCTCTGTGAATTTCATACACTAGATGCATGCTGGATAGCGGTCGATGTGTGGAGTAATAGTAGTAGATGCAGGCAGGAGTCGGTCTACTAATCTTGGACGTGATGCCTATATAATGATCATTGCCTAGATATTGTCATGGTTATTTGAAGTTTTATCAATTGCCCAGCAGTAATTCGTTTACCCACCGTTTGCTATTTTTCTCGAGAGAAGCCACTAGTGAAATCTACTGCCCCCGGGTGTCTTCTTTATCATATTTGCCTTTGCGATCTTTTTTATTTGCTTTTATTTTCAGATCTATATTTCCAAAACCCCAAAAATATCTTGCTGCAATTTATTCTTATTTATTTTATCTCGCGTTCCTGCGAGATCTTTTTATCCAATCTATCATATTTTTATCCCGTCTACTTGCCAATTTCTGGCGCCGTTGCCCGAAAGGGATTGACAACCCCTTTAATACGTCGGGTTGCGAGTATTTGTTATTTGTGTGCAGGTGCCGTTCAGTAGTGTTGCGTGGTTCTCCTACTAGTTCGATAACCTTGGTCTCATCACTGAGGGAAATACCTACCGTTGCTGTGCTGCATCATCCCTTCCTTTTTAGGGAAATACCGACGTAGTTCAAGCAGACATAAAAAGGAATTTCTGGCGCCGTTGCCGGGCAGACGTCATCAACATCTACCAGGTTCCTAATCACAAATCTCATCTCCTTGCAATTCACATTACTTGCCATTTGCCTCTCGTTTTCCTCTCCCCAACTTCACAAAAATTTGTCGTTTTATTCGCACTTTTATTTTCATTCGTCGTTTTTCTCGTCATATCTGTTTTTGAGTGCAATCTTGTTTCCTAGTCATAATGACTCAAGAGAACACCAACTTGTGTGATTTCTCCAATACCAACAACAATGATTTTATTGGCACTCCGATTGCTCCTCCCGCCACTAGTGTGGAGTCTTGTGATATTAATACCGCTTTGCTGCATCTTGTTAGAAAGATCAATTTTCCGGTACTCTTAATGAGGATGTCGTGTCCCATCTTAACACATTCATGGAATTACGCGATATGCAAAAGAAAAAAGATGTGGACAATGATGTTGTGAAGTTGAAATTATTCTGTTTTCTTTGCGAGATCATGCAAAAATATGGTTTTCTTCGTTGCCTCGCAATAGTATCGATTCTTGGAATAAGTGCAAAGATGCTTTTATTACTAAGTATTTTCCGCCCGCGAAAATTATTTCCCTTAGAACCCAGATCATGAATTTCAAGCAACTTGAACATGAGCATGTTGCACAATCTTGGGAAAGGATGAAATTGATGCTAAGGAAACGCCTTGAACTTGTCGAAAACCTTTTGCGACAAGTCGAGCTTTGTAGACAGTAACATTACCATGAGCGTCAGTCTTCTTCTTGAAGATCCATTTATTCAAAATGGCTTGCCGATCATCGGGAAAATCCACCAAAGTCCACACTTTGTTCTCATACATGGATCCTATCTCAGATTTCATGGCCTCAAGCCATCTGTTGGAATCTGGGCTCGTCATAGCTTCTTCATAGTTCATAGGTTCTCCTTGGTCTAATAACATGACTTCCAGAACAGGATTACCGTACCACTCTGGTGTGGATCGTGCTCTGTTTGACCTACGAGGTTCAATAGCAACTTGATCTGAAGTTTCATGATCATTATCATTTGCTTCCTCTCTAGTTGGTGTAGGCATCACGGGAACGGATTTCTCTGATGTGCTACTTTCCAATTCAAGAGAAGGTACGATTACCTCATCAAGTTCTACTTTCCTCCCACTCACTTCTTTCGAGAGAAACTCCTTCTCTAGAAAGGTTCCATTCTTGGCAACAAAGATCTTGCCTTCGGATCTATGGTAGAAGGTGTACCCAATTGTTTCCTTAGGATATCCTATGAAGATGCACTTCTCCGATTTGGGTTCGAGCTTATCAGGCTGAAGCCTTTTGACATAAGTGTCACAACACCAAACTTTAAAAAACGACAGCTTAGGTTTCTTGCCAAACCACAGTTCATACGGTGTCATCTCGACGGATTTAGATGGTGCCCTATTTAACGTGAATGCAACTGTCTCTAATGCATAACCCCAAAACGATAGTGGTAAATCGGTAAGAGACATCATAGAACGCACCATATCCAATACAGTACGGTTACGACGTTCAGACACACCATTACGCTGTGGTGTTCCAGGTGGCGTGAGTTGTGAAACTATTCCACATTGTTTTAAATGAAGGCCAAACTCGTAACTCAAATATTCGCCTCCGTGATCAGATCGTAGAAACTTTATTTTCTTGTTATGATGATTCTCTACTTCACTCTGAAATTCTTTTAACTTTTCAAATGTTTCATACTTGTGTTTCATTAATTAGATATACCCATATCTACTCAAATCATTTGTGAAGGGTCAGAAAATAACGATACCCGCCGCGTGCCTCAACACTCATCGGACCGCATACATCGGTATGTACTATTTCTAGTAAGTCATTGGTTCACTCCATTGTTTCGGAGAACAAAGTTTTAGTCATCTTGCCCATGAGGCATGGTTCACAAGTATCAAATGATTCATAATCAAGTGATTCCAAAAGCCCATCTGCATGGAGTTTCTTCCTGAACTTTACACCTATATGACCTAAACGGCAGTGCCACAAATATGTTGCACTATCATTATCAACTTTGCATCTTCTAGCATCAATATTATGAAAATGTGTGTCACTACAATCTAGATTCAACAAAAATAGACCACTCTTCAAGGGTGCATGACCAAAAAAGATATTACTCATATAAATAGAACAACCATTATTCTCTGATTTAAATGAATAACCGTCTCGCACTAAACAAGATCCAGATATAATGTTCATGTTCAACGTTGGCACCAAATAACAATTATTCAGGTCTAAAACTAATATCGAAGGTAGATGTAGAGGTAGCGTTCCCACGGCGATCACATCGACCTTGGAACCATTCCCGACACGCATCGTTACCTCGTCCTTAGCCAATCCTCATTTAATCCGTAGCTCCTGTTTCGAGTTACAAATATGAGCAACCGAACCAGTAACAAGTACACAGGCGCTACTATGAGCATTTAGTAAGGTACACATCAATAACATGTATATCAAATATACCTTTGTTCACTTTGCCATCCTTCTTATCCGCCAAATACTTGGGGCAGTTCCGCTTCCAGCGAACAGTCCCTTTGCAGTAGAAGCACTCAGTTTTAGGCTTGTGTCCAGCTTTGGGCTTCTTCCCGGGAGTGGAACTTGCTTTCCATTGTTCTTGAAGTTCCCTTTCTTTCCCTTGCCCTTTTTCTTGAAACTAGTGGTCTTGTTAACCATCAACACTTGATGCTCCTTCTTGATTTCTACCTCCACGGCCTTAAGCATTGCGAAGAGCTCGGGAATTCTTTTGTTCATCCCTTGCATATTATAGTTCATCACAAAGCCTTTGTAGCTTGGTGGCAGTGATTGAAGAACTCTTTCAATGTCATAATCAAATGGAAGATCAACTCCCATCTGAGTCAAGTGATTATAATACCCAGACATTTTGAGTATGTCTTCACTGACAGAACTGTTCTCCTCCATCTTGCAGCTATAGAACTTGTTGGAGACTTCATATCTCTCAACCCGAGCATTTGCTTGAAATATTAACTTCAACTCTTGGAACATCTCATATGCTCCATGACGTTCAAAACGTCTTTGAAGTCCCGGTTCTAAGCCATAAAGAATGGCACACTGAACTATCGAGTAGTCATCAGATCGAGCTTGCCAGACGTTCAAAACATCAGCATCTGCTCCTGCAGCAGGCCTTTCACCTAGTGGTGCATCAAATAATTCTTCTGTGAAGCAATGAGGATAACCCTCAAGTTACGGACCCAGTCCATGTAGTTGCTACAATCATTTTTCAACTTAGCTTTCTCTAGGAACGCATTAAAATTGAGGGGAATGGTAGAAGGGGCATTGATCTATAACATAGATATGCAAATACTATCAGGACTAAGTTCATGATAAATTAAGTTCAATTAATCAAACTACTTAAGAACTCCCACTTAAATAGACATCCCTCAAGTCATCTAAGTGATACATGATCCAAATCAACTACCCATGTCCGATCATCACGTGAGATGGGGTAGTCATCAATGGTGAACATCTCTATGTTGATCATATCTACTATATGATTCACGTTCGACCTTTCGGTCTCTAGTGTTCCGAGGCCATGTCTGTACATGCTAGGCTCATCAAGTTTAACCCAAGTATTATGCATGTGCAAAAATGTCTTACACCCTTGTATGTGAACGTAGAGTCTATCACACCCGATCATCACGTGGTGTCTCAACACGACGAACTGTAGCAATGGTGCATACTCAGGGAGAACAATTTTACCTTGAAATTTAGTGAAGGGATCATCTTATAATGCTACCGTCGTACTAAGCAAAATAAGATGCATAAAAGATAAACATAACATGCAATCAAAATATGCGACATGATATGGCCATCATCATGTCGTGCTTTTGATCTCCATCTCCAAAGCATCGTCATGATCTCCATCATCACCGGCTCGACACCTTGATCTCCCTTGTTGCGTTGTGGTCGTCTCGCCAACTATTGCTTCTACAACTATCGCTAATGCATAGTGATAAAGTAAAGCAGTTACATGGCGTTTGCATTTCATACACTAAAGTGACAACCATAAGGCTCCTGCCGGTTGCCGATAACTTACAAAACATGATCATCTCATACAATAACGTTTATCACATCATGTCTTGACCATATCACATCACAACATGCCCTGCAAAAACTAGCTAGACATCCTCTACTTTGTTGTTGCAAGTTTTACTCATACAATAACGTTTATCACATCATGTCTTGACCATATCACATCACAACATGCCCTGCAAAAACTAGCTAGACATCCTCTACTTTGTTGTTGCAAGTTTTACGTGGCTGCTACGGGCTTCTATCAAGAACCGTTCTTACCTACACAAAAAACCACAACGGTGTTTCATCAAGTTTGCTATTTTAACCTTATTCAAGGACAGGCCGCGGTCAAATTCGATTCAACTAAAGTAGGAGAAACAGACACCCGCCAGCCACCTTTATGCAAAACTAGTTGCATGTCAGTCGGTGGAACCCGTCTCATGTGGGTGGACATGTAAGGTTGGTCCGGGCTGCTTCATCCCACAATACCGCCGAATCAAAATAAGATGTTGGTGGTAAGCAGTATGACTATCACCTCCCACAACTCTTTGTGTTCTACTCGTGCATATCATCTACGCATTGACCTGGCTCATGATGCCACTTTTGGGAATTGTTGCATGGAAAAAAATTCTACGCACACACAATAATCTAACCATGGAGATGAATAGCAACGAGGGGGAGAGTGTGTCTACGTACCCTCGTAGACCGTAAGCGGAAGCGTTTCACAATGCGGTTGATGTAGTCGAACTTCTTCGTGCTTCAACCGATCAAGTAACGAACGCACGACACCTCCGCATTCTGCACACGTTAAGCTCGGTGACATTCCTCGCCTTCTTGATCCAAAAAGACGTCAAGGAAGTAGATGAGTTCCGCCAGCACGACGGCGTTGTGACGGTGATGGTGAAGTGATCTCCACAGGGCTTTCGTTAAGGACTACGAAAATATGACCGGGGGTGTAAACGATGGAGGTGGGCGCCGCACATGGCTAACAATTGATCTCTTGTGTGCTAGGCGCCCCTCCCACATATATATAGGTGGGATGGGGAGGGGAGAGGCCAGGGCGCGCCCTAGGGCTGGCTGCCAGCCCCCTAGAGGCCTTGCCTTGCCCTGCGCCCCCTGCCATATTTCCCCAAGGGGGAAGGAAAGAGGGGGGGGCAGGGAAGGAAGTGGGAATCCTAATCCACACTTTCCTTTCCCTTCTCCCCTTTCCTTCTCCTCCTTAGGCCGGCCCATATGGGGACCGCACCAGCCCCTTGTGGCTGGTGCGTTTCCTGTAACACCCCGGTAGTTAAGCTACAGTAACCTCACTCTAATGATGCCATGTCATCACCATTTTACTAAGCTAATTGTCACTTGATTAAAATCAAAGTCAAATTCAAATTTAAAAATGCAAATCAAATTATTAGTTCTTCAAACTGTCCAACAAAAATGTTCATTAGGTTGCAGATATTCATTAGCTAATTTTCCTGCATTAACAAACGTTTTTGTAAAGATTTAAAATGCCCCTGGATATGAAATCAGTACCCGAAACAGCCCCATTTAAGTCTTTTTCACTTGATCAAAATACAAACAACTTCAAATCACTCCAAAACTTTTTGTGGCAGTGAGGTGTTTTAATACTAACTATTGAGACCAGCCACATATTTTACAAAAGTGATTTATTGTTAAAAGAAAGTGCAAACAGGAAATAAGATAGAAAGCAGAAAGAAAGAGGAAATACCTAAAGCCTACTGTGCTACTAGGCCTAATTGAACTACAGTTGAGGCCCAGCCCAGCTCCTCCTTATCCCCTTCCTCTGTTCATTGAGCAGAGGCATGGCGGCCATCCACCGGTGCCATAGCCGGCATGGTGCACGCGCCGGGCATCCACTACCTCCCCGCTGTCTATAAAGACCACCCCGATGCCCTGGACGAACCCTAGTTGCCCTCCCCCCTTTCCCCTGCGCTGTTTTCTTCCTCTCCCGCACACGCCCGAGCTCCACCCGCCATGTCCATCGTCGTCCTCGTGTCCATCGTCCACCTCATCGGTCGAGGCCTCTGCAGGAGCTGTGTCCGCTTCTCTACATCGACTCCGAGGAGCAGCTCGAGAAGGAGATCGCCACAACGCAGGGATCGACGTCGTCTTCTACCTCCGGCCACCGCGGCTCCATCGACGAATTTGTCACCTTCACTACATCCCGGACCTCCTCGAGCTCCTCTTCCGACTCGCGGTGAGCTGCGCTACGTTTCCCCTTCCTAAACGCTCTAGCCATAGTCCCGTCGTCGTCTTTGTTTTGCTCCGGCCAAAACGCTCCGCCGCTGTGGTGCTCCCCGTTGTGGCTACCGGCCGTCCCGGGGCCAGCTAGGCACACGGGAGTGCTCCCGTGCCCATGTAGATGCTGACTAGCCTCTAGGTTCGCTCGATCTTGTGCTATAGTGTTGCGCCCGATCAAACCCATGCTCGCCGTCGCAACGTCCGGTGCTTCGCGCTCGCGACCCCCTGACCGAGCCCAGCCCCGCGTCCGCCGAACCCCGGTCCCCACTGCGCCCGTGGCCGCGCGCCCTGGCCCCCGCCCTTGCCGGCGCCGCGCCCCCTGCTCCGCTCACTGCCACTGCTTATGTTGCTCTGCTCCCGCTGCTACTTTGCTATGTCGCCACTGTCTACTGCTGTTGCCGCCGCCCCAGGCCACGCCCCGGCTGCGCCCGCGCACCTCCTCCTGCGCGCTGCTGCTCGCTGCTTCAGCTAGTGCAGCCGGTCGCCCCTGCTGAACTGCCGCTGCGGCTGCTACGTTCTGCTGGCGCTGCGTATGGCTGCTAGCTGTTGCTGTTCAGGCCACTACGTTGCTGCTTTGCTTGCTGCTTAGCCGCAGCTGCTGCCCGCGCTGCTACTGCTCAACCCTGCTGCTACATGTTGTTGCTGCTGCTCTCTAATGCTACTGCTTGCCGCCGGCTGTTTTCTGCTTGCTCTATTGCCGCCGCTGCTCAATTGACTGCTGCTGCTTTTGGTTTGCTGCTCCGTGTGAGCCCTGGCCACTCCCGTACGCCTCTTGTGCCATGGCCATGGCCACCATGTGCGTACACATGTGTGTGAGGCACGGCTATGCCTTGCATGTGTGGCTAGCCTACTTAACTGTCTTAGGATTTAATTAGTCAGGGCATAATTTTAGTGTTAGGCTGGTCATAGTGGGGAGTAACTTATACTAGTGTCATGCATATGACACTAGTCTAAGTTACTACCATCATAGTGCAAAGTAACTAAGTAGTAGTGTCATAGATGGTTTCATTTATTAGCTCATAGACTCATTTTGCCTCGGGAAGCGCTATGTTACAGTAACATATTATATTACCACAAGCACCTCTTTCCTCATTAATTACTTGCCACATAAGCAAAATTGTCTTGGGATGTGTTAAGTTACTACCTAAGTTACCCCCACTATGGCTAGTCTTAGTTAGCCTACTGTACCAATGACACTGGGCCCCGCTACTATAATGATTAGATTAATAAATCTGTCCAAATAATTACTCCATGACATGTGGGCCCATTTGACCATGTTGACCAGTCAATGTTGACTGAGTCAACTGCTGACTGGGTACTGTTGACTTTGACCCTGGCCCACTGTCAGCCACACATTACACCCTCTGGGTACACTTCTCTGTGTACCCACAGCAGTTAGTATTTATTATTTTTTCATTTAAATTAAATACAGTAAATTAGAAAATCACTTAAAACTTTGAAAATCATATATAATAATCCGTAACTCGGATGAAAATGTTTTCTATATGAAAATTGCTTAGAAAAATCCAACGAATCCGAATACGCGGTCCTTTCACCTGTCACATGCCCCTAGCATGCTGAACATGGAACCATCCCCCCTCTTTCTTCTGTCCGAAAAATGCCTAACACCGGGAAAACCCCTCCGGATGTTTTCCCTCTCCGTCTGCAACGTCTAGCACTGCATTAATTCACCCCTAACACCGCGTATTACCATGTTATGCTTTATGATGCTTTGTCTGCTTTATATTTATTGTTTCTTCCCCCTCTTCTCTCCGGTAGACCCCGACACCGATGCTGCCCCTGTGATCGACTACATCGACGACGACACTTCTTCCTTTTCAGCAGAGCTTCCAGGCAAGTCCCCCCTTTGATCATCATGATATCGCCCATTCCATTCTCTCATGCTTGCATTAGATCTTGCTACTGTAATTGATTGCTCCTATTCTGATGCATAGCCTGCTTTTGTAACCTGCTTAATGTTACCTACCTGCTTATCCTAAACTGCTTAGTATAGGTTGGTTAGTGATCCATCAGTGACCCCCACCTTGTCCTTGTTGCCCCTGCTTCATCATCGAAGACCCAATCAACAGGATCGAAGACCAGGCCCTGGCACCGCACATCACTTTCCCCTTAGTTGCTCGACACTACTGGGTTACTATCGAGTGCCGAGGGTGAGACCTCATCAACACTTCTGATGTTAACCCTGTAGTGTAGCTATTTGGTCGTGGTCATCGAGGGTGATTCCGCCTTAACCACTTCCGATACGACTCTGCCGTGCAACCCCTCAAGTGTGAACCTCGAGGGTGGATCCTCTTACGTTCACCTTGATGATTACATCGAGTGGAATCCGTCGAGGGTGAGTCCTCAGGTTTCCCCCTTGGTGTTATACACACAGTTACTATGGTTACTATGACTTTACACTGATCCATGTTACTAAAGACGGGTCGGCCCTGAGGGGTACCCGCGCGAGCATATTTGCGAGTGATGAGGAGTCGGGTTGACCTGGAGGGTGCCCGCGAGATAATTATGAGGCGTGGCCGGGCATCCTTAGCCCTTGCCGCAAGTCCTCGAGACGGGGTGACGGGGTCACATCTTTCGTGAGTCTGTGCTTGTTACCGCGCGTTCCTAATCCACTACGATTTGGATATTTGATCCGAGGGGCCTCTGGCCTGATAGCACTAACCATCACATGGGCATAGTATGGGCCTTCTGCGTCGTATGCATCAGCCGAAGCTTAATAGACGTCAGCGACTGAGCGGCGCGCGCCGAGTTGGACTAGTAAGCACATGCCTTGTTAAAGGAGGTAGCTAGGTCTTCTCATCAGCTGCGCACGCAACGTGCAGGAGTTCCCGGGGAGATGGCCCATGACCCCTGGGGGCATATGTTTAGTCCAGCGTGCTGACCTCTCTATTAAGCCTAGGTCGGGTTGTGGCGTATCGTTTGGCCGAGGCAGGGCATGACCCAGGAAAGTGTGCCCGGCCGGAGTTAATCGAGCGTGGTGGGTAAGTTGGTGCACCCCTGCAGGGAAGAAAACATCTATCAATAGCCTGTCCTACGGTAACGGATACTTGGAGTTGTATCCCGATCGATACAACTAGAACTGGATACTTGAGATGAGAAATGGATTGTATGGCTCTGGGATTGCTTTCTCGCAGGGGGGGTCGAGGAAGAATCTCTGGGCGAAGTTGATACACCACTGCTACTTTATATTATGCTATTCTATACTCTTCTAATGCTGCAAGACCATTGGAGATGCTTGAAGATGCTGAAGATGCTAGTCTTCGATAGGACTAGACTCTCCCCTCTATTCTGGCATTCTGCAGTTCAGTCCACATATACAGCCCATTTCATTGATACCGATGCATATGTAGTGTGGATCCTTGCCTGCGAGTACTTTGGATGAGTACTCACGGTTGCTTTGCTCCCCCTTTTCCCCCTTTCTTCTTCTTCTTTCTGGTTGATGCAACCAGATGTCGGAGCCCAGGAGCCAGATGCCACCGTCGATGCCTACTACTACGTGGAGACCGCCGACGACCAGGAGTAGTTAGGAGGCTCCCAGGCAGGAGGCCTTGCCTTTTCGATCGTAGATGCTTTTGTGCTGGCCTTCTTAAGGAAAACTTGTCTAACTTATGTCTGTACTCAGATATTGTTGCTTCCACTGACTCTTGTGTATTTCGAGCTTATGTATTCGAGCCCTCGAGGCACATGGCTTGTAACATAAAGCTTGTATTATTTTAATTTGTGTCTAGAGTTGTGTTGTGATATCTTCCCGTGAGTCCCTGATCTTGATCGTACACATTTTTGTGTATGATTAGTGTACGATTGAGTCGGGGCGTCACATTTCCCCTCTTGGCACATAAGGCCCATATCTTTTGCCGGGGGTGCCTGGAACCCCTTCCGGTGACCCGATAAGTACCCGGTACCCCCGAAACACTTTCGGTGTCGGAATACCATCATCCTATATATCAATCTTTACCTCTTGACCATTTTGAGAGTCCTCGTCATGTCCGTGATCTCATACGGAACTCTAAACAACACTCGGTCACCAAATCCCATAACTCATATAATACTATATCGTCATTAAACGTTAAGCGTTCGGACCGTATGGGTTCGAGAACTATGTAGACATGAACGAGACACCTATCCGGTCAATAACCAATAGCGGAACCTTGATGCCCATATTAGCTCCTACATATTATACGAAGATCTTTATCGGTTGAACCGTTATGACAACATACGTAATTCCCTTTGTCTGTCGGTATGTTACTTGCCCGAGATTCGATCATCGGTATCTTTATACCTAGTTCAATCTCGTTACCGGCAAGTCTCTTTACTCATTCCGTAATACATCACCTCGTGACTAACTCCTTAGTCATTTGCTTGCAAGCTTATGATGTGTATTATCGAGAGGGCCCAAAGATATCTCTCTGATACTCGGAGTGACAAATCCTAATCTCGATCTATGCCAACTCAACAAACACCTTCGGAGATACCTGTAGAGCATCTTTATAATCATCTAGTTACGTTGTGATGTTTGATAGCACACAAGGCATTCCTCCAGTATAAGTGAGTTGCATAATCTCATAGTCGAAGAAATATGTATTTGACATGAAGAAAGCAATAGCAATAAAACTGAATGATCATTATGCTAAGCTAACGGATGGGTCTTGACCATCACATCATTCTCCTAGTGATGTGATCCCGTTATCAAATGACAACTCATGTCAATTGTTAGGAAACCTTAACCATCTTTGATCAACGAGCTAGTCTAGTAGAGTCTCACTAGGGACACTGTGTTTGTTTATGCATTCACACATGTGTTAAGGTTTCCGATCAATACAATTCTAGCATGAATAATAAGCCTTTATCATGAATAAGGAAATATAAAATAACAACTTTATTATTGCCTCTAGGGCACATTTCCTTCGAAGTATTAGCATGTGTTTAAGTTCCTTGGACCATGAAAGAATCATAGTCACTTCCTACCGTATGGTCTACTTTGGGGTTGCTCAAACGTCATCCGTAAAACAATGATTATAACAACAACTTACAGGTCTATCGGAAAGTTTGACAAGGGACTAGATGGCTCGAGAGTGGGATTTGCTCCTCCGGCGTTGGAGAGATATTCATAGGGCCTCTCGTTATGATGGCATCTATCATCGTCTGGCTAGGCACAAGTGACTACATCACGGGGATGCCGGAAGACTTCAACGAGAAAGAAGAACAAAACAGGTAACGAGGGCAACGGTATAATGAGCATGTGCATGACTCAGAAGGATACCGATGCATCATGGGTTTTGTAAAGTATCATGAAGCAAAGGGAAACATCACATGATAACCAAAGGTTCACTCGAATATCATTCATGTAATCATAGGGATCAATATGGACGTCCACGGTTCTGTTATTGGTCACTGACGAAGGAGTTTCGTTCATGTCTATGATTTACTGAACCTACAGGGTCACAAGCTTAAGTAATCATGATCTGCTGAGTTTAGTAGCACGAAAGTATTGAGTATTTATTTGTGGAAATGTTTCATTAATATTCAAAATAGTTTCGAGAGGAACCGGAAGGGTTTCGGGGTCACCGGAAGGGTTCGGAGTTTATCGGGCAATATCGGGTATTACCGATACATAATATATAAGTGGAAAATGTTTCCGGATGTGAATTAATAACAAAAGGCATAGTAATTTTTAGAGGTCTTTTATATTTATTTTAATATCAACGGGGCTTAAAAGGCCAAGTGGTGGGAGGAGTATTGGGCCACCATGGCCCAATAGGAAGTGACGCCCCCTTTCCTTGTGTATGTGGGGGCAAATTGGACTAGGGGAGGACTCCAACTCCTCCCCTTGGCCGGCGCACCCTCCCCCTCCCTCTAACCTATATATACATGAGGTATTGGCCCATTTGGACGCACAAGTTTTGGAGCCTCCTCCAGTTCATCTAGTTCTAGTTCTAATTGATCCTAGCTGACTAATTAGAGCTAGACCTACTTCCTCTAATCCTCATAATTATAAGTCAAGTGTGGTTCTAATATCCTCCCTTTAATTCTCCGACTACGATTAGCTATGGACGGCAAAGCACTGCCGGATCATGAAGATCGTACGCTTGCAACCAAGTACAGAGGTCGTGCTTTCGGTATTCTGTTCGATGGATCATTCAAGGGCAGTTTGCGGGATCATCATCAATGGTTCGAGGGACTCCAAGTATGATCAACACCGATTCGTCTACTTCCCCCGCACTCCAGAATTGGTAACGATCGTTGATCCAAACCCTATATGCATCTTCATATTGTTCCTGGGTGATCACAGGGCGATTTTTTTGTTTTCTACTATGTTTCCCCATAGGCGGCATGTCTTCGGTTCGGTTCGGCGCTTGTAGTCATCGCTAGGTGGTCTACATATCTGGATGTAATTATTATTATTATTGACGTTCATTTAATGCCTTGATTGAAGATGAACAGATCTGTAATTTTCTCACAAAAATAAAACAGATTGACCAGTTACAAAGCTATCACACATGAAATCATACACTATAGTAGTTTGTTTAATATTTGTAATTTCGTCCATGAGTTTAGGAGCTCAAATTTTTTAGGCTCGCAATTTAGCGAAGCATGCTTTAAATTTAAGCGTGGATCATCTTGTTTGGTTAGCTTATCCAAGTGATCATTTTATTCATCCTTGTAAACATTGTGACGAGCTAATAAAGCTTAGCGAGATTGTCTCAAGGTGGAAAGAATCCAGAAGCAAAACACAAGATGGCCCCCGTGTCGCCTACCCTAGGCGACACAAGCGGCTTCCCCCGAGCACGCCGCCACCAGCACCCCAACTCCAGATCCTCCCCTAGCTGCCGCCGAAGGCCACCACCAGGTGAAGCCTACGTCGTGGCGGCGGCGGCAGGGCCTCTCCTCGTCTTCCGACCCATGGCGTGCTCCACCTTGCGGTAGTCAGCCTGGCAATCCGAAGGTTTGCCAGCGCGTCTCTCGGTGGCCTGCCGACTGGCGGAGTGGCCCTGGTGGCAGATCCGGGGCAGATGCTTCCCTAGCAGCGCCCTCCCGTGACTCCTACAGTGGCTCCCCCTCCCCCCTCCGTCGTCATCAACATTTGCCCGGTGCGGCGTGTCCTAGTTCTGCCTCATCCATTCCAGCCGCCCTCCCTCCCTAACCTTTGACTACCCCCATCCTCCCAGTGGCAGTAGCTCAGCCCAGCCATGCCCTCCTCTTCTTGGGCTGGTTGTGGTGTGTTGGGAAACATAGTAGAAAACAAAAAAAAATCCGCACCTACGATCACCCAAGATCAATATGAAGATGCATTATGGGTTGGGATCATCATCGTTACCGTCACCGAGTTGCAGGGTGTAGATCGTACTTGAAGTCCCTCCCCGTCGATGAACGACCCCTCTTATAGCCCACGAATGGTCCCTCAAACCGAAGATCGAAAGCATGGCCTCTCTACTTGGTTGCAAGCGTGCAACCTTCATGTTCCGGCAGCGCTTCGCCGTTGAAAGGATCGATATAGTTGACTAGAGGGGGGGGGGTGAATAGGCAACTAACAATTTTTAGCTTTTCTTTACCAAATTAAACTTTGCATCAAAATAGGTTGTCTAGATATGCAACTAAGTGAGCAACCTATATGATGCAATGACAACAAGCACGCAAGCAAATAAGAGATATAACACGAGTAAACTTGCGAAAGTAAAGGGACGAGATAACCAAGAGTGGAGCCGGTGAAGACGAGGATGTGTTACCGAAGTTCCTTCCTTTTGAGGGGAAGTACGTCTCCGTTGGAGCGGTGTGGAGGCACAATGCTCCCCAAGAAGCCACTAGGGCCACCGTATTCTCCTCACGCCCTCACACAATGCGAGATGCTGTGATTCCACTATTGGTGCCCTTGAAGGCGGCGACCGGACCTTTACAAACAAGGTTGGGGCAATCTCCACAACTTAATTGGAGGCTCCCAATGACACCACAAAGCTTCACCACAATGGACTATGGCTCCGCGGTGACCTCAACCATCTAGGGTACTCAAACACCCAAGAGTAACAAGATCCGCTAGGGATAAGTGGGGGGAATCAAATTTCTCTTGGTGGAAGTGTAGATCGGGGCCTTCTCAACCAATCCCGAGCAAATCAACAAGTTTGATTGGCTAGGGAGAGAGATCGGACGAAAATGGAGCTTGGAGCAACAATGGAGCTTTTGGGGGAAGAGGTCGGTCAACTTTGGGGAAGAAGACCTCCTTATATAGTGGGGGGAATAATCCAACCGTTACCCCCCACACCAGCCCCGCAGAGAGCGGTACTACCGCTTGGCCAGCGGTACTACCGCTCCCCCTCGCGGTACTGCCGCTGGGCCCAGAGCGGTACTACCGCGGTGGTCAGGGCGGTACTACCGCATACGAGCGGTACTACGGCCCCCACTGCCGCGGCTAGTACCGTAAAACCCGACATGAAAAAAGACCCCTCGAATCGAGGCGGTACTAGCACGAGACCGTAGCGGTACTACGGCTGGGGGCTACCAGCGGTACTACCGCTCTAGACAGCGGTACTACCGCTTGTAGCACCCAAGCGGTACTACCGCTCCGGCCCGCGGTACTACCGCTGGGACCAGAGAGGGCACACTGAGAAGGGGAACGAGCCCATCATAGAAGCGGAAAGGCTCGGAGGGGGCAAAGGAAGTGTACGTGATGATTCCGCCCTAGCCTTTCCAAGCGGACCCCCGCTTGATAGTACGGTGATCCCTATGAAACTAGTCCACCAAACTAATCGAAAGGACTACACCGTCTTCGCTTCAAGCTCCGAGGGGAGGGAATCGTCTTGTGCCAAAAGGATGAATATCTGAAAACACTCAATGCACACGATTAGTCCGCAAAAGCATTGTCATCAATCACCAAAACATCTTAGGGATAAATATGCCCTTACAATCTCCCCCTTTTTGGTGGATTGATGACAATACGGGATTTGCACAAACGGGAAAAAACAAAGGACATAAGCAAACCCCAAATCTCTAAAATATAGACGGGCTCCCCCTAGATGTGTGCCAACAAGATAAGTGCTTTGGACTGCACGACACACATACTAGGATCAACACTCCCCCTGTATTTTAGAGACCAACAACCTAAGCGAGATACAAGAGAGCAGGATATATAACATAATAAGCATGCAACTCATGAGATACCAAATGACTAGAGACATAGATAAAGATATGATAAGGATAAGGTAGCATATGTCTCACACCATATGACTGGAACTAAGGTCTGACTGAACACAAAACCAAACAAAGCACAAGGTAGCAAACACAACGAAAGCACAAAGACAAAGACACACTCGCAACACAATGACGCAAATCCCTAAACTCTCTCCCCCTTTGGCATTGAGACACCAAAAGGGGCAAAGAGCTAACCTACGGCTCCAGGTGAGAGCATGCTGAGGATCTCGAACATCAGGACTCTGCGTGATCATCTGCACCGCCGTCCTCGGCCGGAAACTGCTCGGCATCTGAATCGGTCCACGGACAGTGCTGCTGGATCCACTCCTCCTCCTAAGTGATCTGACCCTCAGAGCCGCTGGTGACTGTCGCACCCAACTGACGCATAAGCTCCTTGTGACGTCCCCTTGCCTTCTTCTCAGCCACATGAGTCATGTACTGACCATGAGACTCCATGCAGAACAGCTTCTTCATCTTGTGTTTGAGCTTCTTTGCCCAAGAGGGCTCTGCCGCAGAAGGCTCTGTCCCAGAAGGCACATAATCCTCATCGTCATCATCGGCATCGGTCTCGCCCTCGGTCTCCATGGCAGCAGCAGAAGATGGAACTCCAGATCTAGGAATGCCCCAATTATCCTTCTTCCTCAGACGCTTGATCTCATGAGAACCCAACTCTCCAGTTTCCAGGTGCTCCTCAGGATAGGTACGTCTCCAGGCCTTCTCAATGAGCAATATAATGAACAGACCATAAATCGGGCACTTGCGCTCAGAAATAGCAGCAAGAAGTTCAGACCACATAACATGAGACATGTCCAGCGACTCGCCAGTGTTTGCTTCCTTCTCACGCTGGCAGAAGAGAAGCATGTCCACGAGATAAGAGTGTACCATGTCCAGATTCCCGATACGAGGGAAGAGAGTCTCACGGAAGATACGGTGAAGGATGTCCAGATATGCAGACAACTCATAGGTTTCCTTCCCGGTCTCAGGGTTGACCTTCCGAGTACAGTAGGGCCAGAGGGCTTGCTTGTGAGTGGAGGTGACATTGTGGTGAGGACGAAATCCGACTGGAGTCTCAAGCCCTTGATCTTCCACGTCAAGCAACCCCATGAAGGCCTTCCACTTGATAGCTAGCAACTTCCCATTAGTCATCCAAGTCAGAGTCCTGTCTTCATCAATTCCTAGGTGGACAGTGGCAAAGAACTGAGCCAGCAAATCTGCATCAAAGTCCTTGTTGAACTGCATGATCCTGAGAATGTTCAACTGAGAGCACATCTGAAGGGCATCACCAAAGTACTCAGGGTCCTTCTCCATGGCATCCATGTTGATGGAATGAACATTGACAAAGAGGTTCTTCTTAGCCTTGATCACGTCAAAGTAGGTGGCATACTGAAACCGGTTCCAGAACGGGCGATTGACAAGGTTGGATTCTTGGTCTTCCTCATATGGGTTGCGGCGATGCCTGTCCCAGAATTCCTTGCTAGTCATCTCAGTCACCTTCTTGCCACTTGGCTTCGGCCTGTTGGCAGTCTTCTTCTTGAGAGGAGGATTAGCACTTGAGGAAGCACCCACTGGCGACGGTGGAGCACTGGAAGAACCACCTGCAGCCTCAGATGGGCGGTACCGCTTTGACGTTGAACGCCCGGGGTTGACACGGCGGACTTGCTGCTCAGGATGTTCATCACCTGGAACCAAACACACGGACACACGAAACAACCAGAAGGAATGATCAAAACCAAATAAACACAACAAATATGGATCAACATGTGGTAGGAAACTATGGAACTGGGCATCCGGCGGTAGTACCGTGCCTGCACAGCGGCAGTACAGCACCAGCGGTAGTACCGTGCCTCCACAGCGGCAGTACCGCTCCAGCGGTAGTACCGCCCGAGACGGGGCACGGAGGATCCCTACTGCCGTGGTCAGATCCGGCACTACCGGGGATGCCAAATTCAAAAATAAACCTACCAAACATCAATCCAAAGAGTCTAGTTGCCTTCTCCAACCTACTCAAGCCTAGCTTTGGCCAAAAATCTAGAGATGCAACCACTATTGCCCCTAAAACGCGAGATCTGAAAACTAGACAAGAAGAGAAGAGGAACGGGGGCAATACCGGCATCCATGGCAAGAGGACGAGGTGGGGATCGACTCCACCGAAGGAAATGGAGAGGAACGGTCCGGAGACGGAGGGCCGCCGGAGCCCTCCCATGGCGAGATGGTGCTGGAGAGAGAGGAAGAGGAACGAGGGGACGAAGCAAATGGGTATGGGGGGAGGAAACCACCCCTGCCCACGACTTAACCCCCTGGCCCCTCCCCTCAGCGGTAGTACCGTGGTGATGGGCGGTAGTACCGCTCCAGCGGTAGTACCGCGCCTTCACAACGGTAGTACCGCCCAGCGCAACTCAAAACAAGACTCAACACCTATGGCACAAAAAGAAAAGAAGGGAAACGACGGCAAGAAGAGAAAACCAACACAAAGCAACAAGAGCACCAGCAAGAGAACAAGAACCACACACCTCTACACGAGAGGGCGGTGGCCGAGGCCACCTATGTTTGAGTCAATTGGTATGGCACCGCGAAGAATTATCCTTGGGCCCATGAACAAAACTCGTCTTTGAAGCACAAGTACCATCAAAAATGGCTAATGTGAAAGAGTGAGATTAGTTTATGCATTATGGGGGGAGGAAGAGTTCATTGAGAGAACAACACTCCCCCTAAGTCCATGCCTACACCTAGACAAGAATGCATGATGAATGTAAGGGGTGTGCAAAGGTTCAAACCACATTGCTCGAATCAATGATATTTAGCTCATGCCTTAACTCGCGAAATCTTGCTTCATCCAATGGCTTCGTGAAAATATCTGCAAGGTTATCATGAGTGTTGACATAGTTGAGCTCGATCTCCCCTCGCCTAATATGATCCCGGATGAAGTGATACCGAATCTCAATATGCTTTGTCTTGAAGTGTTGCACCGGGTTGAGAGAAATCTTGATGGCACTTTCATTGTCACACCAAAGAGGCACTTTGTCACAAATGACACCCTAATCCTTTAAAGTTTGCCTCATCCATAAGAGTTGTGCACAACAACTCCCGGCCGCCACATACTCCGCTTCGGTGGACGAGAGAGACACACAACTTTGCTTTTTAGAGGACCAACTTACCACAGAGCAACCAAGAAATTGGCACCCTTCGGAAGTGGACTTCCTATCCACTTTGTCTCCCGCCCAATCGAAGTCCGAATAACCTACAAGCTTGAAGTTTGCTCCTCTTGGGTACCATAAGCCAAAGTTTGGGGTATGAGCCAAATATCAAAAGATTCGCTTGACCGCCACAAAGTGGCTTTCCTTAGGTGCAGCTTGAAACCGTGCACATATCCCCACACTCAACATGATATCCGGTCTAGATGCACAAAGGTAAAGCAAGGATCCAATCATGGAGCGATATACCTTTTGATCCACCGCTTTACAATTGGTATCAATGTCAAGTTGGCACTTGGTGGGCATTGGAGTGGAAGCCGGTTTGACATCACTTAGCTTGAATCTCTTTAGCATGTCTTGAGTGTATTTGGCTTGGTTGATGAAGGTTCCTTCTCTTCTTTGTTTGATTTCGAATCCGAGAAAGAACTTCAACTCTCCCATCATAGACATCTTGAACTTTGAGGTCATGAGAGCGGCAAATTCTTCATTGAAGGCTTTGTTAGGGGAACCAAAAATAATATCATCAACATATAGTTGGCACACAAACAACTCCCCTTTGACCTTCTTAGTAAAAAGAGTGGGGTCGATTTTCCCGATTTCGAATCCACGATCTTGTAACAACTCCGTAAGATGCTCATACCACGCACGCGGGGCTTGTTTAAGGCCATAGAGCGCCTTGTGGAGTTGATACACATGATCGGGGAAATAGGGATCTTCGAACCCGGGGGGTTGTTTGACATACACCAACTCATTTATGGGACCATTAAGAAAAGCACTCTTCACATCCATTTTTTGCAACGTGAAATTATGATGAGAAGCATAAGCAATCAACAAACGAATAGATTCAAGGCGAGCGACGGGGGCAAAGGTTTCACCATAGTCGATACCCTTGACTTAGGAGTAGCCTTGTGCCACCAAACGAGCCTTGTTGCGAACAATGATCCCATGAGCATCTTGCTTGTTCTTGAATATCCACTTGGTTCCAATGACATTATGGTTCCCGGTTGGCCTTGGCACTAATTTCCACACTTGGTTATGTTCGAAGTTGTTGAGTTCTTCATGCATGGCATTGAGCCAATCCGGGTCCTCGAGCGCTTCATAAACCTTTTGGGGTTCGACACAAGAAACAAACGCATGATGTTCACAATAGTTTGCTAATTGTCTACGAGTGCTTACCCCCATTCTTAGGCTTCCAACCACATTCTCCATGAGATGACCTTTGGTGGTGAGCTTGGAAGCGATCTTAGCGACACGACGCTCCAATTCCTCCTCGGAAGTGAAACGAGGAGGGGTTACTTGATCATCTTGAGCGTCGTCTTGAGCTTGTTCTTGATCTTGAACTTGCTCGAGGGGGAGAACTTGACCTTGGGCATCATTTGGTGGATCACCACCATCTTGAGGTTGATCTTGCCCTTGATCTTATTCATGAGGTTGAGGGCCTTCACTTTGTTCTTCGGAAGCGTGTGGGTCTTGGGTTGGTGATGGCTCCACTTGAGTGGAGCATTGTCCTTCTCCTTCGGCCACAAGGGGTTCCTCAATGGGTAGGATATAACCAACACCCATTCTTCTTATGGCTTGGGGAGGAATTTCATCACCTACATCACAAGTACCACTTTGCTCCACTTGGGAGCCGTTATTCTCATCAAACTCCACGTTACACGTCTCCTCAATAAGTCCCGTGGACTTATTGAGAACACGGTAAGCATGGGAGTTTGTAGCATAACCAACAAATATGCCCCAATGAGCTCTAGTCTCGAATTTAGACAAACGAACACCTTTCTTGAGAATGAAACACATACACCCAAACACCCGAAAGTACTTGAGGTTGGGCTTGTTACCGGTGAGTATCTCACATGGAGTCTTGTTCAAGCCTTTGCGGGATAGATCCGATTTGAAGCATGACACGCGGTGTTGATGGCTTCGGCCCAAAAGTTGTATGGAGACTTGAACTCCGCCATCATGGTCCTTGCCGCATCCATCAACGTCCGGTTCTTCCTCTCCACAACACCATTTTGTTGAGGGGTGTAAGGTGCGGAATATTGATGCTTGATCCCCTCATCACTAAGAAACTCATCCAAGGTGTAGTTCTTGAACTCGGTGCCATTGTCACTTCTTATTGTCAAGATCTTTGCATTGTGTTGACGTTGGGCTTCATTTGCAAAGTCAATGACGGTTTGTTGGGTCTCACTCTTCCTCTTGAAGAAATACACCCAAGTGTATCTTGAATAGTAATCCACAATTACCAAGCAATACTTTCTACCCCCAAGACTATCAAAGGATGGAGGCCCAAAGAGATCCAAATGAAGGAGCTCCAAAGGCCTCTTCGAGTAAATGAGAGTCGTGGGAGGGTGAGCCTTCTCATGAAGCTTTCCTTCGATACAAGCACTGCAAGCACGATCTTTAGCAAAACTAACGTTCGTTAGTCCTCGGACATGGTCCCCCTTGAGAATACTTTGCAAAGATCTCATATTGACATGGGCTAAACGGCGATGCCAAAGCCATCCCACGTCAACTTTAGCCATTAGGCATGTCGCGGTCTTAGTGGGTCGCTCCGAAAAGTTAATCACATAGAGACCGTTCTCGACATGCCCAACAAAGGCTACTTTAAGAGTCTTGCTCCACAAGAGGGCCACGGTATCAATATCAAAGAAAGTGGCAAAGCCCATGGTAGCAAGTTGACGAACGGAAAGTAAATTGTATGCAAGGGACTCAACTAGCATGACCTTCTCGATCGTGAGATCATGATAAATGACAACTTTGCCGAGTCCCAATACCTTAGAAGACGAGGCATCACCCCACTCGACATTGGTGGGCATAGATGGAATCTTGTGCACGTCCACCACCAAGTCCTTGCTTCCGGTCATATGATTTGTAGCTCCACTATCGAGCAACCATGATCCCCCACCGGAAGCAAACACCTACAAGAGATCAATGCTTGGTTTTAGGTACCCATTTTGTAATGGGTCCTTTGATGTTAGTAACAAGGGTCTTAGGAACCCAAATGGACCATTCAATATACTCATGAGCAGAACCATCAAATTTGGCATAAACATGCCCATCACTTGCACGGCATAACACATAAGAAGGATTAAAGTCGCCGGCATTGTTGGATGGGTTGACCTTCTTGACACCATCACCCTTCGCATTGTTCTTCTTCTCCTTGGAAGGACCCTCTCCCTCCTTCACAAAAGTTTGCTTAAGAGGAGGAGGTCGTTTGGTCTTGTCATTCTTCTTCTTATTCTTGGGCTTGGGTGCGAACCCAATCCCCTCCTTGGCCACAACTTCCTTTTGGTTTCTCAAAAGGTCGTTGAGGTTCTTCTCACCTTGTCTGCATGACACAAGGCCTTTCTCAAGTTGCTCCTTCAACTTAGCATTCTCCTCAACAAGATGCACATGCTCACAACAAGGGTTAGTAGCATTTGCATTATCAATTAACACCATATGAGGAAATGCGGCTTTCTCCTTAGTTAGCTTTACTTGGAGTTGATCATGAGACTCCTTGAGGCTAGCATGAAAGCCCTTCAAGACTTTGTGAGCCTTGTAGAGAATGTCAAACTCCTCTTTAAGTCTAGCAAGATCAACCCCAAGTTTTGCCTTCTCATAGTTTAGCACACGAGACACAACAAGAGCATGATCAAGATCTTTCTTTAACTTAGCATGATCATCGTTGTATGACTCCTCAAGAGCCAAACGAAGACCACGCTCTTCGTCAAGAGCATTGGAAAGATCCGAAATCTCATCGGCATAGTCACGACTATGCCCCTCCATCTTAGAGATGGTATCTTCGTGAGCCTCGATCATGTCATTGGCTTCACCAAGTTGTTCCAAGAGAGCAACGAAGTGCTTCTTGGATTTACCCTTGAGTTTACCCATAAAGGTCTCAAACTCATTTTCCTCCACATTTGTCCCCTCATGTTCATCAATGCTATCCGTCGAAGAAGGATGATTAATGATGGTAGTTTTGATGTTGGAGGTTACCTTATTGGTGGCTTTATCCATGAGGCACTTGGCGGTGATGTTCTCATTGGGTGAGTCGAAGAGAGACATCTGTGGAGTCTTCGCAATGGCAACGGAGGCCATGGCAACTGACTCACCATCTTCATCATCGTCATCATCCTCGTTGTACTCTTCTTGTACCACCAATGCCTTGGGAGGAGTCTTCTTGGTGAAGTTGCTCTTGTTGGGGAACGACTTGGCCTTGTCCTTTCTAATGAGCTTGCCACCATTGTCTTCCCTCTTCTCGTAAGGGCACTCCGCAACAAAGTGGCTCACATTGCCACAATTGAAGCAAGTCCTCACTCGTTGCTTGCCCTTTGAGCCACTTGAATTGCTCTTGTTGAAGTTTGGCCTTGTGTTCTTCTTGCTCCAAAATTGCCTTGAAGCAAGAGCCATGTGTTCATGATAGGCATACTTCGTATCTTCGAGGTTGCCCTCCTCTTCTTCCTCTTCATCCTCTTCCTCCACACTAACCTTGGCCTTTAGAGCAAGGTTGGGCTTCTTTACTCTTTGAGAGCGAAGAACCGCATTGTCGGCGGTCTTGTCCAAGATGCTCATAGCAACAAACTCATCCAACACTTCACTTGATGACAAGGTGTGGAAGTCCGGCCTTTGACGAATTACGGAGGACATGGCTTTGTGGTAGGGCATCATTGCCTTGAGGAATTTGCGCTTGATCCAATTGTCATCCATGTCCTTACTTCCATGATCTCGGAGAGAGACCGCGAGTTTGGTTACTCTCCGAAAAAGCTCACGAGGTTCTTCATCTTCTTTCATTGCAAACTCGTCGGCTTCATCTTTCACCACTTCATAGTTGGAGCGTTGAATGCTTGCGCTTCCCCGATAGAGGGAAACAACTTGGAGCCAAGCATCTTTGGCCACGGTGTAAGGCCGGAGATGAGGAAGATCTTCGGGTGGGATTGCTTCTTGGATGATGAAGAGAGCATTCTCATTGAATTGATGATCCACAACTTCTCTAGGAGTGAAGTTACTTCGGTCATGCGGATAGAAATCTTCAATGATTCTCCAAAGGTTAGTGTTCAGATGATTTAAATGACGCTTAAAACGATAGACCCAAGAATCAAAATCTACATTCTTCTCAATCTTAGGAGCCGGGCCGGCATGATTTAAATGAGTGGAAGGGAGCGGTCCACCATAGACAGGTGGAGGTTCCACATGGGCAAAGATGCCGGTGCCCTTTTTACCACTAGAAGAAGGAGCTTTCTCTCTAGTAGCTTCCCCTTTGTCGGAGGTAGCATCCGTCACCTTGTTGGCGGGATCACCCACTTTCAACGGTGCGGTGGAAAGCTTAAGCCCTTCTAAGTATTTATTAAACATGCTTTCGACCTCGGTAGTCATGGAGGTTTTCAATGTGTCCAACGCCACATTTAATTCCTCACGAGAGATCGCGGTTCCCCCATCTCCCGTAGACGAGACCGGATTCACACTGGAGTGCTCCTCCACACCTTCTACGACGTCAACCATACTCTTCGGACGGTAAACTCCTTAAAAAGAGACGAGGCTCTGAAACCAATTCAAAGGATCGATATAGTTGACTAGAGGGGGGGTGAATAGGCAACTAACAATTTTTAGCTTTTCTTTACCAAATTAAACTTTGCATCAAAATAGGTTGTCTAGATATGCAACTAAGTGAGCAACCTATATGATGCAATGACAACAATCACGCAAGCAAATAAGAGATATAACACGAGTAAACTTGTGAAAGTAAAGGGACGAGATAACCAAGAGTGGTGCCGGTGAAGACGAGGATGTGTTACCGAAGTTCCTTCCTTTTGAGGGGAAGTACGTCTCCGTTGGAGCGGTGTGGAGGCACAATGCTCCCCAAGAAGCCACTACGGCCACCGTATTCTCCTCACGCCCTCACACAATGCGAGATGCCATGATTCCACTATTGGTGCCCTTGAAGGCAGCGACCGGACCTTTACAAACAAGGTTGGGGCAATCTCCACAACTTAATTGGAGGCTCCCAACGACACCACAAAGCTTCACCACAATGGACTATGGCTCCGCGGTGACCTCAACCGTCTAGGGTGCTCAAACACCCAAGAGTAACAAGATCCGCTAGGGATAAGTGGGGGGAATCAAATTTCTCTTGGTGGAAGTGTAGATCGGGGCCTTCTCAACCAATCCCGAGCAAATCAACAAGTTTGATTGGCTAGGGAGAGAGATCGGGAGAAAATGGAGCTTGGAGCAACAATGGAGCTTTTGGGGGAAGAGGTCGGTCAACTTTGGGGAAGAAGACCTCCTTATATAGTGGGGGGAACAATCCAACCGTTACCCCCACACCAGCCCCGTAGAGAGCGGTACTACCGCTTGGCCAGCGGTACTACCGCTCCCCCTCACGTTACTGCCGCTGGGCCCAGAGCGGTACTACCGCGGTGGTCAGGGCGGTACTACCGCATACGAGCGGTACTACGGCCCCCACTACCGCGGCTAGTACCGTAAAACCCGACACGAAAAAAGACCCCTCGAATCGAGGCGGTACTAGCACGAGACCGCAGTGGTACTACGGCTGGGGGCTACCAGCGGTACTACCGCTCT
Source organism: Triticum aestivum (assembly GCF_018294505.1). NCBI lineage: Eukaryota > Viridiplantae > Streptophyta > Magnoliopsida > Poales > Poaceae > Triticum > Triticum aestivum. The sequence continues at coordinate 381,016,007 of NC_057814.1, read as the reverse complement.
AGAGCGGTACTACCGCTTTGTAACACCCTGAGAATCATGCTACAGTAACCCCCTGTGATTAAGCTAGTCATGTTGCTAAACAGGGCTTGATCACATTTGAATCACACCCTTTTCAAGCTCCTAGTTCAAACTTCAAATATAATTAAAGTGGAAAATAAAAGTTTTCAAAAATTCAAACAGAAATGTTCAGTGGGTTCTAAATAATACACTGGTAATTATGGTGGAGAAAACACATTTTTATAAAATGTCTAAATACTTTTAAATGAAATAAAACAGAAAAGGAAATAAACAAATAAAAGAAAAGGCAAAACAAAACAGAAAACAGAACAAAAAAAAAAGAACGAAAGCCCCCCC
>NC_057814.1:381005641-381011707 GCF_018294505.1 Triticum aestivum | reverse complement strand
GAATTTACTAACTCTAACACTAGGATCCCGTGACCGCGTTCACCCCTAAGATGGATAAGCCATAGTTGTTTCTTAGAATAGTATTTTGAACAATTCACACACTGTCATTTGACTCCTTTGAAACGTCTTTGCTTTCAGATGGAACCCTCGAGGCAGGTCGTGCGCCACACGACGGCCATTGGTGCCTCGGGATCACCTGCGGTGCTAGCTGAGATGATGACCTATCTGGGTTATCGCTGGCACCCTGAGTTCACAGTCTACGAGGAGTACCAGGACTTTAACCAGGAGCAGTACCGTGCCATCGTCCACCTCTACTCTCGGGAGTATGACTCCACTACTGTGCTGCACACCGCACATGGTGTTGGTGTGACCATCGATATGGCTGTCCACGATGCTGCCTATGCTGCTCTGACACGTCTTCGTGGAGAGTATCGGGAGTTGGACACCTCCCCTTTCAGGCACATTGCTATCGCCTCTGATGCTGGTGCGGAGGGATACTATACTGCTGCCTACTCCACTGTCACCCGAGAGCCCTTCTACCATCAGCACCTGGTTCTGCATGCTGATGGGCTGGATCGAGCTAACCGAGCTCTTCGCCATGAGATGTACACCACCCGTCAGCACCTTTACCGTGCTCTGACGCTGCTGCACCCCTTTGTCCGGTCTGGACAGGTACCGCGTTCTGCGATCTACCCAGCCAGGACCGTGATGCCCCACGGTGTCGGTTGGCCAGAGGTGGGAGGCTACTCTCCCGCACTTGGACCTTTTCTGCCACCTGAGCACCGGGCTCTACACTTGAGTATTCGCGACCCCCAGTCTGCTGACGTGGAGGGCTATCTGTTGCCTCACTACCAGCTGTCGGGCTACGATTACCTCCACAGTACCTCTTGGGACTGATGTAGGCTTGATGGTAGTATTAGTTTCAGTCGTCGCGAGCCTGTGTGCCGCCTATGATGTTTTAGTCCATGTACTGAACTCTATGTACTGAACTCTATGCATGACCCATTTTGTAAGTTATGCCGACTACTATGTAGTAGCTATCGTGCTCCTTTCATTATGCATGTTTCATCATGAATGATTCTTGTCATTGCCAATTTTCTCAATGCTGAACTACCCCTGTTATATATTAGCAGGATGGTTAGACCAGGTGGTCGTGGTCGTGGTGGCGATGCCCCACCACCACCTGAGTACATGGCTGGTATGATCCAACAGTTCGAACTGAACCGCCAATTCATGGAAAATATGATGGCTCAGTTTCCTCGCCCCAATATGAACCAGCAGCCAGCCCAAGTGACTCTTCAAGATTTCATACGCCTCAACCCAACCATCTACCGCAGCTCAACTCAGCCGCTGGATGCTGATGACTGGCTCCGTGACATCACCTATGAGATGGAGTCTGCTGATGTAGCCCCTGCCAGCTATGTCAATTTTGCTTCCTTCTTCTTGAAGGGACCCGCAGCTCAATGGTGGGACAGCCACAGGCGTACTCTGCCAGCTGGAACAATCATCACATGGCCAGACTTCCAAGCTGCTTTCCGTGCCCGCTTCATTCCTCAAGGAGTCATGGACCGGAAGAAGCGTGAGTTCCGCAACCTCACCCAAGGCAACAAAACTGTCGAAGCTTATCAGCGGGAGTTTCTGGACTTGTCCCGCTATGCTGAAGAAGACATTGCAACTGATGCACGCAGACAGGAGAAGTTCCGTGATGGCCTTCAAGCTGACATCAAGCTCGCACTTCTAGTGCATGACTTTGCCGATTTCGCCACCTTGGTGAATAAGGCCATCAATGTCGAGACTGGTCTGCAGGAATACCAGAGCTCTCAGAGGCGCAACCGTGACACGGGCTCATCTTCGGGCTCGCCCTCACAGAAGCGTAAGATATGGATCCCGAACAGCATGTATCGTCCAAATGCACCTGCTCCCAGGAAATCTTATGCTGCACCGCGTCTGCCTCCTCCACCATCTAAGCAGTCAAAGCTACCAGCTCCCCCACCTGGGGCTCCTGTTCCCACTCCCGATAATGGTCTGTGCTTCAAGTGTGGTCAACCGGGCCACTTTGCCAAGAACTGCTATCAGAACCAGAATCAACTGGCCCTTCCAGCAGCTGGCCGTGGTAACAACCAGCCCCGCAACAACAATGCTAAGTCTCATGGTCGCGCTCATGCCAACCACGTTGATCTCAGCGAAGCTCAAGACCAGCCTGCTACTGTGATGGGTACACTCCTCGTAAATTCAGTACCAGCATCCGTTTTATTTGATACAGGAGCATCCCATTCATTCATTTCAGCAGAATTTGCATTCCTGCATGGTATTAATCACGAGGAGATAAACACTCCGCTAGTGGTACACACCCCTGCGGGCCAATGTCAAACCTCTATGGTTAGTCGCGATGTTACTGTTGAAATCGAAGGACTGGAATTTCTTGTCTCTCCCATCGTACTGAAGTCCTGTAGCATTGATCTCATTCTGGGAATGAATTGGTTAAAAGCGCATACTGCTTCAATAGTTTGCACCACTAAGACCGTCCATCTGTTGCACCCTTCAGATGAGATAGTTACTTACCAAGCCCATCTGGTGCAAAATGCCGAGGCAAGGCTCTATGCATTGAATGCATTGAACGCTGCACCACTCGAGGGCATTGAAAACATTCCCGTCGTGCGTGAATTCCTCGACGTCTTTCCTGAAGAACTTCCGGGGATTCCCCCTGCTAGAGCTGTCGAATTCATCATCGACTTGAAACCAGGCACCACTCCTATAGCCAAGCGACCTTACAAAATGCCGCCGCATGAACTCCTTGAGCTTAAGGAGGAAATCGACAAGTCTCTTCGCAAAGGATTCATTCGCCCAAGTTGCTCTCCTTGGGGAGCACCTTCTCTCTTTGTCAAGAAGAAGGATGGGACAAACCGATTAGTTCAAGACTACCGTCCTATAAACCAAGCTACCATTCAGAATAAATACCCTCTTCCTCGGATCAATGATCTGTATGATCAACTGGCGGGTTCGTCAGTGTTCTCTAAGCTCGACTTGAGATTGGGCTACCACCAGATCCGTGTTCGCGAAGAGGATATCCCAAAGACCGCCTTCGTGACTCGCTATGGTTCATACGAGTACACCGTCATGTCTTTCGGTTTAACCAATGCTCCAGCCACCTTCTCTCGTCTGATGAACTACATATTCATGGATTACCTCGACAAGTTCGTCGTGGTTTATCTGGATGATATCCTGATATTTTCCAAGAACGAAGAAGAACATGCTGAACATCTTCGACTTGTGCTGGAGAAACTACGAGAACATCAACTATATGCCAAGTTCTCTAAATGTGAATTCTGGCTACCGGAAGTAACCTATCTGGGGCATGTCATCTCTAAGGATGGTATTGCCGTCAACCCCGAGCGAGTTCAGGCTATTCTTGATTGGACTCCTCCCAAGAACGTTAAGCAAGTCAGAAGTTTTCTCGGTCTCGCCAGCTATTGCCGGCGATTCGTCGAGAACTTCTCTAAGATCGCCAGGCCTCTGACTAACCTGTTACATAAGGGCGTCAAGTTCCAATGGACAGACAAATGTCAGGAAAGTTTCCAAGCACTCAAAGACAAGTTGACTTCTGCTCCAGTTCTAGCTCCACCTGATACTAAGAAGGACTTTGTCATTTACTGCGACGCTTCCCGTCAAGGATTAGGCTGTGTCCTAATGCAAGACCGCAGAGTGATTGCTTATGCCTCTCGACAATTGCGCCCTCACGAAGAGAACTACCCAGTTCACGACCTCGAACTTGCTGCCGTCATTCAGGCGCTGAAGCAGTGGCGACATTACCTTCTCGGTAATCGTTGCGAGATCTTCACTGACCACCAAAGTCTGAAGTATCTGTTTACTCAGCCAGATCTGAACCTCCGTCAACAGAGATGGATGGAGCTTGTTGCAGACTTTGACTTGGGTATCTCCTATACGCCAGGCAAGGCTAATGTAATGGCTGATGCCTTGAGCCGCAAGTCTTACTGCAACCACCTCCAGGTTCATAAAGTTCAGCCCTCGCTTGTTGAAGAATTCAGGAAGCTGAACCTCCATATTGTTCCTCCGGGTGCACTCGCTCCCCCTCCTAAACAATTTGGCAAGGTGAACCTCCACGTTGTTACCCAGGTTTCCCTCAATACCCTAGTTGCTAAACCAGATCTCGAGGACAGCATCAAAAGGCTACAGAAGTATGACTCTGAAGCCTACAAGATTAAGCGCTACCTCGCAGGAGGAAAGCCCTCATTCTTCACCATTTCTGAAGATGGCACCCTATACTTCAAGGGCCGCCTAGTGGTGCCATGTGCAGAGAAAAACCTGGATATGACACAGGAAGTTATGAAAGAAGCTCATGATACGCCTCTAAGTATCCATCCGGGTAGTACAAAGATGTACCAAGATATCCGCCAGAGATTCTGGTGGACTAATATGAAGCAAGACATTGCTCGTTATGTTGCTGAGTGTGACGTTTGCCGTCGCATCAAAGCAGAACATCAAAGGCCTGCTGGAACTCTGCAACCTATCTCTATTCCTGAATGGAAATGGGACCATGTTGAGATGGACTTCGTCACTGGATTTCCCAAATCGCAGAAAGGTAATGATGCTATTCTTGTCGTCATTGACCGGCTGTCCAAAGTTGCACATTTCCTGGCAGTCAAAGAAACGATCACTGCTAGCCAGTTGGCAACGCTCTATATGTCCAGGATTGTTTCACTCCACGGTATTCCATTGGTTATCAGCTCAGACCGTGGTAGCTTATTCACTTCAAGATTCTGGGCAAGTTTCCAAGAAGCAATGGGAACTCATCTGTCATTCAGTACTGCGTTTCATCCTCAATCGCAAGGACAAGTTGAACGCGTCAATCAAGTTCTCGAAGACATGCTTAGAGCTTGCGTTATTTCCTTCGGCAAGAAATGGGAGGAATCTCTCCCGTATGCTGAGTTCTCCTATAATAATAGCTATCAAGCTAGTCTGAAGATGGCCCCCTTCGAGGTGTTATATGGACGAAAGTGCCGAACCCCTCTGAACTGGTCAGAAACTGGGGAACGTCCACTCTTCGGTCCGGATATTATCCAAGATGCCGAAGAACAAGTCCGCATTATTCGCGAGAATCTCAAGGCTGCTCAGTCACGTCAGAAGAGTCAGTATGACCGTCATCATAAAGACATGGTCTATCAACCTGGCGAAAAGGCTTATCTTCGAGTCACACCTATGAAGGGTGCTCACCGCTTCGGGATCAAGGGCAAACTAGCTCCTCGCTATATTGGCCCATTCACTATTCTCGAAAAGCGTGGAAAAGTGGCATACCAACTGGAACTACCGCCGAACCTTTCTCAGGTTCACGATGTGTTCCATGTGTCACAGCTCCGCCGATGCTTCAAGGATCCAATCCGAGCTGTGGATCATGAAGTGCTCGAATTGCAGCAAGACCTCTCCTATAAAGAGCAACCGGTCCGCATTCTCGACCAAGCTGAACGCCGCACACGTCAGAAGGCGATCAAGTTTCTCAAAGTCCAGTGGTCGCACCATTCTGAAGATGAGGCCACTTGGGAACGAGAGGATCGTCTGCGCGAAGAATACCCCGCACTGTTTCCTTCTACCTCCTAAATCTCGGGACGAGATTTCTTGTAGTGGAGGAGATTTGTAACACCCTGAGAATCATGCTACAGTAACCCCCTGTGATTAAGCTAATCATATTGCTAAACAGGGCTAGATCACATTTGAACCACACCCTTGTCAAACTCCTAGTTCAAACTTCAATTAAATTTAAAAGTGGAAAATAAAAGTTTTCAAAAATTCAAACAAAAATGTTCAGTGGGTTCTAAATAATACATTGGTAATTATGGTGGAGAAATCACATTTTTATAAAATGTCTAAATACTTTTAAATGAAATAAAACAAAAAAGGAAATAAACAAATAAGAGAAAACAGAAAACAAAACAGTCAAAAGAAAAAAAAGAGCAGGCCCCCCCCACTGGACCCGTGGCCCATCTGCACCGCACCCCCGCACCCCCGAACCCCGGCCCAAACTGGGCCGCACCCCCGCGCCCCCGGCCCAGC